>NC_056732.1:1206671784-1206886784 GCF_019279795.1 Protopterus annectens | reverse complement strand
GAAATGTGCATGTCATAGGTGAGGTGTAGGCCATGTACACGTAACACACCTACGCATAATGCATGCTGTCCATGTTTGTTGTGAGACATTAATCATCACATTAAAGTCAGCAGCTGCCTCAAGCACATACACTGCACAGTGCAGCAGACACAAGTGTGGCTGCACTGTACTGCACCTTAGATATGCATAGTTCCTACAGCTGTACACAACAGA
The DNA here is from genome assembly GCF_019279795.1 of Protopterus annectens. NCBI lineage: Eukaryota > Metazoa > Chordata > Ceratodontiformes > Protopteridae > Protopterus > Protopterus annectens. The sequence continues at coordinate 1,206,886,571 of NC_056732.1, read as the reverse complement.
ACATGTTTATCATATGCAGTACATGAAAACATGCTATACTCATAGCAGTCATTGCTTTGCACCTCAATGTTGTGCATGTGCAAACATATGCACCTATAAACAATATGCATAGCATGTTGTGTGTGTGCTTACATATGCCAGTATACACAATATGCACAGCAGTTGCCATCCAAACAAAGTATCACATATATGTCTTGGAATGCTAGTGGGTGTATAGGTCACTTGACACACATTGGGTTGTGTCCATGTACAAATTGTGTTCCAGGGTGTAGCCAATCACTGAACAACGATACAGTTGCAACAAAGCCATGTATGCTGCCATTACATTGGCGCATCTACACTAGCACTGTATGGTCTTGTGCAACACATATTCTGCATGCTGACACGTGTGTGGTGACTGTTTACCTTGTGATACTGACACCCACCTTCACCCACTATAGAGTATGTGTTGGATTGCTGGTGTGTGTGTATGTGCTGTAGTGAGGAGTGTATTACTGTTCATGTGTGCATGTGTGCATGTGTGCATCTGTGAATGTGTTCATGTGTAGACCATAAACTGTGTTTCCTGTCTTCTTCTCACATGTGCTAAGTTAGGGCTGGCCGAATGCACCTGAAGCCACTGCCACGAACAGTGTTGATGATGAGACATGTATTTTGACACAGGGAGGTTTGACAGGGTCTGTCGTTGGTCCACCAATCGACAGTACACAGCGTTCAACCCCATCTATGCACACACTCATACTGCCAATACATCCCTCACCACTAATGGCCATAGGCGAGGGACAGCATACAGTTTTCACTGATGAGGAGAGTGTGGTACCCATGGCACTTGCATCCCCTCACAGCAGCCATAGCCATATTCCTGGAATGGTACCACATAGGTGGAGGTCCAGGGGTTCTCGGGGGAGCACCGCTGGTTGTATTGCCCCTGGCAGGCGTGCCCTCTCTGGTCTCATGACATCCAGTATGTTCCAGGCTGTAATGCAGGCTCAGGCACATATAGAACGGTACACCAGGCAGGGACTTAGGGCGCAAAGGGCACATTACACCGCTATCAATGACAGCATCCGTGACCTTGCCGGTGCCATCTGGACTTACACCGAGGTCATTGATAGACATTGGAGGGAGACAATAGATGCTCTCCACAATATGTCATCCATGAGCCAGGACCATGCGGGATGGTTGCGACATCGACGCGGAGGCATGCCAGCAACAGCAACAGCTGGCAGTGGTCGCTGATGGCCCCCGGGTCACAGCCGCTCCCGTAGTGGCAGTACTGGCCTGTCCATTGACTGTCCCAGTAGACCACGTGCATGTGGCTCTGGCCATTCCCAGCAGGGACATGGGTCCAGTCATCCCACCTCTGCCTCTGAGGACAGTACCCAGTCAGGGTTGGTACCCGATACTGTCCGTAGCACCCCTGCCAGGCACAGGTACTGTGTTCGTGGCCAGAGACAGTAATCTGTACGGCCTAGCAGGTACAGTCTGTGGCTGTCCCACAAACTACTGTATATGGCAGCCACTTGGTGGAGCTTTGTGCATGCAGACACACACACATTAACCAAACAACTAGGGCTCACACATACACACACACACATTACATCAACATTGGCTCATGCTGTACTGTTGTCCCTCACACACACACACACACACACACACACACACACACACACACACACACACACACACACACACACACACACCCACACACACACACACACACAAACACACAGACATGTCAATTGGATGGGTCAATGTCAGGCGCTCTGGCAAACATCAAAACGCCCTGTGCATATGATGATATCTGTGTCGCCTCCTGTCATCAGTAACATTGATGGAGGAACAGGCTAACATGGTGCTGGTGCACAGGGTGACACTATAGCAGTGTAGCAATATTAGCAAGTTGTCAATAGGAAAGTGTAATGACATCCTTGTAGGTATATCTCAGCAGACATTATTCATCAAAGCTCTGATCGTCAGTGTAGCATTCTTTACACCACTGTTAGGTCTGACTATGTATTGTCCACCCATGTGCCACTTGGCTGACGAGTAATGTGTTGCCAGCATGTGTTAGTGAGTGGACAGTATGTGTGTGATGTGTGCAGTACAGATTAGCAAGTGTACATCTGTGAACATGGTGGGTGCGCACTGTCTGTATGTACATGCATAGTAGACACATGGGACAGGTGGCATACCCTGTTGTACACATAGTGAACATGTCACAGTATCTTTCAATGGTCAGTATGCATTCTACTACAGTTATGTACTAACATGGGTAGACATGTGTGTATGACATGGGTAGACACCATGCTGTGGGTGATACTGTTAGTATCTGTCAATGATTTGCGGTCTGGTAGTATACATAACCTCAACAGCGTGACTATAAGCAATCATTGGATGTTGTCCTGACAAATGACACACAGTCATAGGGAACTCAGTAACAGTTGTATCCTTCCGGTGCTACACTATAACACTAACCAGTGGTAATTACCACCACCCTTTCCTGTGTCCACACCTGTTTGGCATATAGTCCCCTTCAAACACACTAGGGATGTGTCCATCCACATCTGGTAGTGCATGCAGTGGCCTACAATCCATTCCCTGGATGGGACACATATCCTACACAAGAGTATCATACAGACAGATGCCTGTCATGTGATACATGCTGTATAACAGTAAGCCAACTATGGCATAGTCATCCACATGTACTATACTTCCTATCCCGTCAGTACCACATAGGTGGTAGCCCTCAACATGTATGTTGGGTACAATTGTGCACATACAGACCCATGTTATGTCATGTGTCCCTTGGTATCCACATATCCATAGGTATTGTGGAGTCCCAAGGTGTGTCACATGACACATTGGAGGCCTGGATTCATATACACAAGGCGGTTGTACACCTATAAAGACTGTCCATTATTGGCAGTCATGGATGTGTATGAACATGCCTGACATATACCCCAGGCATATACCCTCACTCACACTACTGTAAAGTAACTGTCATGGGTGTGTGTGGCACAGATGACCTTGGCCATGGATCACGACAGTGGATGGGCCTGTCACATACATACATATGTGACCTACGATCTGAGAAGCTGCGGCACAACCTGTCAATGGCAACAAATGTATTCATGTAGTATGCAGGCTTCACACCTATGTACTGATTAAGAGAACATGTACACATATATATTTGCAACGCATATACCTGATGTGTGCAATGCACTTACTGTTGTAATCATAATATGCCATAACATGGTAAAAGCAAGACCCACACTGCATTGACCAAGAGTGACACACACACACAGTCAGCACTTGCAGGATTTAAACCCCTATGATACTACAGAGAGACGCATTAGCATGGCGCACTATTTGCTTTACTGAGTGGTTTCCCTTCTCCGTCTGTATTTCTAGGGTGCTGACGTCATCAGTCTTTCCAAAGAGGAATGTACATCTGTAGTGTGTATTCCCAGTCTTCAAAAAGGCCACTCCTTTCATAGAAAATTGCACACACATACAGTGTTTGCAGGATTCAAACCCCTACCTAATTAGGTTATGATACTACAAAGAGACACATTAGCACGGCGTGCTATTTGCTTTACTGGGTGGTTTCTCTTCTCCGTCTATATTTCTAGGGTGCTGACATCATCAGTCTTTCCAAAGAGGAATGTACATCTGTAGTGTGTTTTCCCAGTCTTCAAAAAGGCCACTCCTTTCATAGAGAATTGCACACACATACCCACACACACACAGTCAGCGCTTGCAGAATTCAAACCCCTACCTAACTATGTTATGATACTCCAGAGAGGCGCATAAGCGCGGCGCGCTATTTGCTTTACTGGGTGGTTTCCCTTCTCCGTCTATATTTCTAGGGTGCTGACATCATCAGTCTTTCCAAAGAGGAATGTACATCTGTAGTGTGTTTTCCCAGTCTTCAAAAAGGCCACTCCTTTCATAGAGAATTGCACACACCCCCCACACGCAAACACACACACAGTCAGCATTTGCAGGATTAAAACCCCTATCTAATTAGGTTATGATACTACAGAGCGACACATTAGCACGGCACGTTATTTGCTTTACTGTGTGATTTCCCTTCTCTGTCTTTATTTCTAGGGTGCTGACATCATCAGACTGGACATGGTAATGTGTGTACATTTTGTTTTATGCCATTCCAAGAATGGTCCATGTGGGTCATCAGGTGTCAACGGCTGGAACAGGAACTCATAATCCTTGCCTTGTGTGATCTATCTGTGGACACATCGACATTCCTTCATATGTCAACACATATTTATGCACAGCTTGTTGGTTTTGTGGCTACTACATGTGTCTGGGATGTTGATAAAGGGCTATTCAAAGTGTATGTGAGACATGTGTAGCTGTGTTCAGTGATGTATGTCCTGTGTGGCTGCCTTGCAAACAGTCTAGCATGTTTGGGAACCATGATCCGCACATGAACATACCACGGTTAGTAGGGTTGTGTGTATGTCAGCTTCCAATAGCTTGGTTTATGACTTCAACCATGAAGGACTCCATGGCTTGCAGATCATAATTCATAGACATACTGGACTGTACATCCCATGGTGTGTTGTTCACCAACACTTGTGTGGAGTGCCATATGTTGCTGTAACACATTCAACGGTTCCACATCTTGTGTAGGGGGGTTCAGCTGACTGTTCAGGTGCAGGATCTGTTTGTTCTGTAGTTTATGCATGACACATATTGGTAATCAATGTAGTCCACCGAATGCCATGCTTTTAGCATTGGGGGTAGCTGTTCATCCATTCTACATGTGATATCTCCTGGTATGATGATATGCACTATCGTCGGTGGGAGGTGGGTATGTATGTATGGGCCTGTCTGTCAGGATGTCGGCATTGTCAGTCAGGTACAGTTGGCCCTGACTCATGACATATATGTGTGTACATTGCTATATATGACATAGCTGTTGGAGGTGTCATGATTCAGTCTGGACTCCTTCTCAGCTACTCTTTACAGAACACCAACAAACCTGAGCACTAATCCCTGATATTCTCCTTTACACACTTAACACCCTACTGATCCTTTGTCATCTGGCTACAGAGTATGTCATGATGATATCCCGGCATGTCCAGGGGTCAGCTTTGTGTGCACTCTCCAGTCCAGCTGATGAATATTGTGATGTAGACACAATGTCACGTCTGCCTCATGTACACAGACAAGACTCTCCTCCTCACAACAAACCCAGATATATGTGTGAGATGTACCTATAGAGACATACAGGGTGCTGAACTCTCTCAACCCATGACTGGCATAGTCTATCAGGTGGTGAAGATAACCACACACACCACATATCAGTCTCAAATATCCTCTGGCGACAGCACTCAAACCACATTATCACACATACACATACTCGGATGCTGTAAACGAACTCTGCCTAAGCAGCAGAGACCTCCATATCAGGCACACACACAACTGCTACCCCACTACAATTCCCACATCTCACATAGTTCACAATGTCAGGGTGCCACACAGTCACTTGCCTTCAGGCTACTCAACACACATAATACAGTTGTGATAGGCGACACTTATTGTCAGACACACTGACGTACCGCTCACAAGCCCATACAAGGGAATAGTCCCTTTGTGCTGTCTGTCGTGTGTCAGGATCTGCCACATAACACATGCAGTCAGGTCACTACAAAGCAAGTAAAGGACTGGCACCATCATTGTCCATGCTGGTGCGCAAAACCTCAGATGTTACTCTCTGGACCACATGACATGGTACATGGAGGAACAGTGTCATGATGTAGCCCAGGCCAGTATGACCCTGACCTTGTCTAGCATCTTACACCCACCAAGTTTGATGTCACAGTATACAGACAAACATATCACGTTTAACACTTGGCTAACAGATTGGTGTCATTCATAGGAGATACAGTGTCTGTCAGCCTGTGGTGACATGCTCAACATGCCACATAGCTTCACTATGGACAGCTTGCACCTGTCACCCTTGGACCTTTGAATGCTGGTTAAGGCTCTTGCTACCACCATAGTGCATTTGTTGAGCAGGGGTCAAAAGACAAACCCACCTACATAGACATTACAGGTTAAAAAACACTAAGGGTAATGTTGCTCAACACCAGATGTGTTACCCTCATATTGTGGCCACTCAGGACTCCCCTCACTATGGGGGATCGCAATATATGTGCACTAACAGATGCCTAGTTCATGGTCACATATGCACACCAGCATTACCAGGTTATGTTTCATACCATGCTTTCTGAAAACAGGACTTGGAACGGGCAACACAACTAGGGGGTGTATCCATATACATCACAGATACACACACCTCCGGGTTAGTGGAACTGCACTAAGCATCACAGACCATACATATACAACTACCGTTGTTCAAAACTGCCTTTCAGTATGTTGCCTACTACAGACCACCCTCCCATACTCAAGAACCACACTCAGCTTTCCTGGGAACAGTGGGGGATATGATGGTCTCCACGAACACCATTATATTGGGTGACATCAGATACATGAATATTGACTGGGGATACTACTCAAGCCACGACAACCTCACCCTACAATCGCTACAATTTGTACATTCATATGCTATGGCACAACCAGTCACCACAGCCACAAGGGGGAATACATATTGGACATGATCATCACCGACATGGGGACTCTATGTTACACACCAGCAATATACCCCTCAGTGGTAAGGTCGGAACATACAGCTATCTCAGTGGACATACATATACACTCCACACACCCATCCTGGGTAATCTTGGTGAACTTCTGATGAGCCAGCGTCTCACTTCACCAAAGCAAGGTGGTATCCTTCAGAGACCTTGAGACAGTGTGAAATACACCTTTGACTGCTGAATCCTTTACATGCACATTCTATGGACTCCTAGTGGACTGCATGGATTGTGCTACCCCAAATAACAACAAGACTCACTCCTCCAATGGCAGGGGACCTGTCTGGTAGACACCAGCCATTAATGAGCTGTACAATGTCAGGAGGAAGCTACTACATGATAGAGCACAATCCCAGATGGGGAAAGCATCTGTGATCTGTACTAGCAGACAGCTATGATCACTCATGTCCTTAGCTAAGGTCTTCTTCTCACGGACAATTGCACCAGACAAGTAGGACTATCACAAGGCCTTCATCTGTTATGTCAGGAACCTGGGTGGACACTCACTGATATGCTGTGAGTTATTGCATACTGACTACACTTACCCTGAACCCACTGGCATAGCCAACATCCTGGCAAACAGGTTCAGTGCAGATGTCTCCCCCCATCCCCCCTAGGGAGCAACTACCCATCCCAACAGAGTGTAACCTCCCTGACACCACACAGTAACAGGTGAGTGCTGTCCTCCCCAAAGCATACATTACAGCATCAATGTGACCAGTTGGTGTCCTGGCCTGCATCTTACATGAGCTTCATGACAGGCGTAACCCACACATTACATCACTGTGCAATATTGGAGTTACTACAAGATATGTACCCACAGAATGGCATACAGCGACAGTGTTCCCACTCCACATAGTTGGTGCCAGAATGGAACACGGACAATATTGCCCTATAAGCCTAACTATCCTGTTATGCAAAGCTATGGAGTATATTGTCATGGGACTCTTACACATAGACATCAGGAAACTACAGACACTGTGTCCTACACATTTCAGCGTTGTTGTGGGCAGATCTTGCCTCTTGAACATGTTTGTATTCTTTTGACAGTTAACAGGTCCAACAACATAGGGACAGTTGTACAAGCAGCCTACCTGAAGCTTGCTAAACCCTTCCACACAATAACCCACTGGGCCATTATGCATTGACTCACCAGCATCGATATGGACACATATCTCACATGATGGATTGCTACCTGGATCAGGGATAGCACCCACATGGTCAGAAATGCAGGTGCCATGTCTGACTATACACTAGTTACACGTGGCATCCCACACGGCTCAGTCCTGGGACCTCTCTTGTTCAGTATATATTTATCTGATATATAGGCTATCACAGGGGGAATATGGCTGACCTTGTTCACACTTGACTGCAAACTGGGTGCCATGATCACCTCTCCAGCTGCCACATGCATACTCCAACAGGGTCTCTCAGAGATGGATGACTGATGCCTGAGCCATGGCCTACAGTTAAATGCCATTAGTTGCATAATCATCCCCTTTGGGAATAACAACATGCCCACACATTAACACATAAGTAGTAATCCATTGCATACGGTAGGAGTTGTTAGGGGTTTGGGGTCACAACTTGTTCGTACTGTTGCCTTTGACAATCACGTTGCCAAAGTGGTTGGACAGACCTTCTATATAAGCAACCTTATCCCATATGGTTTCACATCTAGATCGAGTGATGTCATTGTGCCCCTATACTAATAACAACCATGCTTGGTTACAATGCCACCTTTGGGGTGTACCTTACCCAACACCTCCAGCAACTGTACTGGCCACAGATACCCGAGCAACAGCCACCCCTCAACAATACCCATGAATCACATATCTCACAAAATCAGTGTGCCTCACAGTCACAGCCCTTGAGGCCAAACAACACACCAAATACAGTTGTTATAGGGAACTCTATTGTCTGGCACACTGACGTCCTGCTGAAATGACTCAACAAGGAGAAGGTAACTGTAAGCTGCCTGTCAGGTGGCAGGATCCACCACATAACGCAAGCACTCAGGTCACTCCAAAGCAGGTACAAGTATAACTCTGTCATTGTCCATGCAGGTGTGAATGACATGAGATGTACCTCCATGGACTACAAGACATGTGACATGGAGCAGCTCTCTGATCATGTAGCCCAGGCTGGTATGACCCTGACCTTGGGTAGCATCTTGCCCTCACCAAGAATGATGCCAGAGTATACAGACAAAATGATCAGTTTAAACAATTGTCTAAAGTATTGGTGTCATTCAATGGGGATCCAGTGTCTGTCAGCCTGGGATGACATGCCTGACAAGCCACGTTGCTTCACTAGGGATGGCTTGCAACTGTCACCCTTAGGCTTTCGTATACTGGCCATGCCTCTTGCCACCCCCATAGTGCATTTTTTAGGCGAGGTTCAAAGGACATACACACCTCCATTGACAACCCAAGGATACAAAATCTAGAGGTTATGCTACTCAATGCCAGACGTCTACACCTCAAGATGCACACACTTGAGGCTCTCCTCAGTATGGAGAATATCGATGTCTGTGCAGTAACAGAAACCTGGTTCAAGGCTCCTGAGAGCACCCCAGCACTACCAGGTTATAACTCATACCATGCGTTTCACACACAAAACTCGGACCGAAGCACAAAAGGAGGGGTAGTATCTATATTCATCAAAGATACCTACACCTCCAGGTTAGTGGCACTACATGAAGCATCAGAAACCATCCATGTGCAACTAACAGCGGGCCAAACTGCATTTCAGTTTGTAGCCTGCTACAGAACACCCTCCCTATTACAGGAACCCCACTTGGCATTCCTAAGAACACTGGGGAATATCAAGGTCTCTCCTACAACTATGTTATTGTGTGACTTCAACTACCCAAACATTGACTGCAACAACTACTCATGCCCAAACACACTCGCCCAACAGTTCCTTGAAGTTATAAACTGTAATGCGATGGAACAACTGGTCACCACTCCCACAAGAGGGAAAAACATATTGGACCTGGTCATCACCAACATGGGGACTCTATGTTCCACACCAGAGGTAAACCCCTCATTGATAAGATCAGACCATTAACAAATTTCCATGGACATCCATATCCCATCCCCACCCCCAGCCAAGGAAATCACTGTATAGAATTTCTCAAATGCCAACTTTGCACTTCTCAAGACGTAGGTGGAATCCTTCAACGCCCACAGGCCAGAGGATAACAGGCCAATCCGCAGAATCCTTTACAAATGCATTCTATGAGCACCTGCAGGAATGCATGGATCGTGCTATCCCAAATAAAACAAAGCCTCACTCCTCCAAAAATAGGAGACCTGTTTGGTGTGCCCCAGCCATAAATAAGCTATACAACAGAAGGAGGAAGCTACTACATGACAGAGCAAGATCCCAAAAATGGAAGCCATCTCTGATCAGTATTAGCAAGAAATTTCAATACCTCATAAAATCATCAAAGGCCAGTTTCCAAAGGGAAATTGCCCTAGACACTAAAGATAATCACAAGTCCTTCTCTAGTTATGTCCATAATATGGGTGGAAACTCCCAGATATGCTCTGAATTGTTGCATAACAGTACAAAATATACCGAAACTGCAGACAGCCAACATCCTGGCAGACAGATTCAGCACAAACCTCTCCCCCCATTCACCTACAAAGGAACAAATGCCTATCCCAACTGAATGTAACCTCCCTGACATCACAGATGCACAGGTGAAAGCTGCCCTCACCAAAGCAGAAAACACAGCAGCTATGGGACCGGACGGTATCCCAGGCTGTGTCTTACACAAGCTCCAAGAAGAACTGAACCCTCACATTAAGTTACTGTTCAAACTTAGCCTTACTACAAGATATATACCCGAATAATGGCATACAGCTACAGTGGTTCCACTCCACAAAGGTGGTGCCACAACAGACCCTGGGAACTATTGCCCCATAAGCCTTACTAGTCTGCTCTGTACAGCTATGGAGTGTATTATCATGGAACTCATAAACAAAGACATTGGGAGCCTCCAGACACTGGACACTACCCAATTTGGCTTTGTTAAGTGCATATCTTGCCTCTTAAACCTAGTTGATTTCTTTGAAACAGTTACCAAAGCTATGGATGAGGGCAAGGTAGTCCACACAGCCTACCTGGACCACGCAAAAATGTTCAACACAATACCCCACTCTGTTATCATACATAAGCTTAACAGCTTAAATATCAACCCCTATATCACAAGATGGGTTGCAAACTGGCTCAGGGATAGAACCCACATTGTCAGACTCGCAGGTGCCATGTCCAAATACAAACCAGTTACAAGTGGCATCCCACAGGGCTCAGTTCTGGGACCTCTCTGGTTCAGTATATACTTCTCTGAGGTTCAGGCTAACACGGGGGCATTATGGCTGACAAGGTTCGCAGATGACTGCAAACTGGGGGCCATAATCGACTCTCCAGTTAACACAAGCATCCTCCAGAAGGGTCTCACAGAGATGGATGTTTGATGCCAGAGCCACAAGCTCGAGCTACATGCTACAAAGTGCATAGTCATCCCCTTTGTGAAAAACAAGGTGCACACAAATTACCACATAAGTGGTAATCCATTAAGTACAGAAGTAGTAACTTGAGATTTGTGGACCAATGTAGATAGTAATCTCTCCTTTGATAATCACATTGCCAAAGTGGTTACAAACACCTTCTATATATGCCACCTTATCACGAACGGGTTCGCATCTACATCAAGTGAGGTCATTGTGCCCCTGTACTCGTCAGTCATCAGCACCATACTTGAATACAATGGCCCTTTGGGGATGTACCTTACCCGACACCTGCAGCACCTGGAGAGACCCAAAAGTACCTCTCCAAGAGGGTCATGGGCTACAAACAGATGTCATATGCAGCTCAACTAAGGAAACTCCAGCTCTACTCAGTTGCTTACCACCTACTCAGAGGCAATCTATGCCTGACATACAAAGCCATGTCAAAGCCCGAATTAATGGACATGCTCCACCTCAAACATCCAAGTCCCTTAGAGATACATGCTCCAGGGACTTAAACCTCAGCACAGGAATAAAAAGGACATGCTGGAGGGACAGATTAATTTCCCAGAGGCTCCCCTCACTCTGGAATAGAATCCCATTTCATATTAGACATAGCCCCTCGCTGACCCTCTTCAAGCCAAATCTGGACACATGGATGGGAAATCGCGAATTCACCCCTGGGATCTCTTCTGTGTCCCTGCTAGACAGAGGCACAGTAGCCTAAATGTACATGGGCTATCTTGTGTGACCTACTATTCACTGGCACAGTGTAGTACTCTGACAGGGCTGCAAAAGTCAAACACACTCTGGCTAGGCTTGTACATATTCTAGGGCAGATAGCCTACTATCGACCTCTGAACCTATGCTTCTGCTCGGGATGCACAATATTTACTGCTGATACTGTTTGCGGGTCTTTATCATCTTTGCTTTCCCAGTTTCTATGAACAAGTTAGGTATCTGTGGAACATGTTTGATCATGACAGGTTCCACTATATTATATAAGTATCTGTTGTCATGTAACTGTGTGCACAGGGCAGATTGCTGTATAGTGAGAGGTTCCTGGGTTAACACATGCAACTACCAGATGTGTGGCCCACTGCTGTAGTCAGACATGGCCTAAGTGTGTGAGCATGCCCAGTTCAGGCTTTCCATGTTTTGTTGCCTGACATATGTCTCATTTATCCAAGTGTGTGAGCATGCCCAGTGTGACCTTTCAATATGTTGCAATCTGAAGTCCACTACATTTGTGGATGTGTGTGAACATGACCAATATTAACATTTATACTGTGTGTGTTGGAAGTCAAGTTCTGTTCTTACTGCAGGACTCACCTTTGTGTCATAACTCAACACGGATTATGCTGTGCCTGCAGGGTTTCCATGAGATACTTTGCATAGACTTATCAACATTCCTTCATAGTGTCTGAACAGTGCAAAGCTGTCATGGGTTAGTGGTTCAGTACTTTAACTATGGTGCACAGTATCCTGGGTTCGAGGGCCATCACTACTTTATATTTCCATACTGAGCAGACCAGACTGCTTAAGGGCCAGTTAAACAAATATGAGCATGTTGTCTTTTATTCTGTTATGCCCTACTTAGACCAGGCTTGTCCGACATTGCTGTATATTCACCAACTTTGCTGGACATTGCCCAATATTACTCGACACTGACCACAGTTGTACTAGTTGGTGTGTGTATTCTGTTTGCATATACTACATGGTGGTAAATGCTGTTTAGCACTACCTTAAATTGCTTGACACATGGCAATCATGCCTCAAGTGGTGCTGCAGGGCTGCCTATGTCGGATGCACATACTACACTCCCTGTACATGTTTGAAGCAGGTAGTGTCAACTTAGGCATCCCTTTTACTATATGTGCGAGTCAGAGAGAGCTATCATTTCCAGAGCTCCTACTGAGCCAGTGTATGTGCTATGCATTGCCTCTTTGCCAAGGCCAAAGCATACTGGGCACGCCTCCTTCTGCCTACTGGGGCAGGCTCAGGTTGTTCCTCCGAGTCACGCTCTGCCTGTGATGACCTTGGCAATGGTGGGGGGCTGTTTGGGCCAAGCCTATGCTGGTCCTGCTCCAGCTGTTTTCGCAGGATCATATTATGTAGCATAGCACATGCCATGACAATTTGGGTACATGTAGTTGGAGTGTACTGCAAGGCTCCACCAGATGTGTCCAGGCACCAGAACTGTGACATGAGCAGCCCAAACACACGCTCAATTACATTTTGTGTTTGTGCGTGTGCCTCATTATGGCGTTCCTATTCAGGTGTGTGTGCATTTCTGATGGGTGTCATCAGCCACGGCTCCAGTGCATAGCCAGCATCCCACACTAGGTGACCATGTGGGATGTCCCCATTGGCAAATGTCTGGTACAGCTGTGTCAGATGCCAGATATGGGAATCATGGTAGCTTCCGGGGCAGCCAGCACACACATTCAGTATTATGCCTTGGGTATCACACACGACATGGCAGTTGATGGAGAGGAAGCCCTTGCGGTTGAAGTAGACCCTACCCCGCTCACCGGCTGGTGCTTTGATGCGTATGTGCATGCAGTCTATTGCACCCACTACCTCAGGGTATTCTGCTATTTGCTGGAAGAGACACATATTGCTGGCCAATACCTCACGGGAATTGGGAAAATATACATGATCACTGACATGTGCTGACATGGCATCCAGAAACTGGTGCAGTACCCTGGATGCTGATGCCTGTGATATCCCCATCATATCACCAGTTAGTCTCTGGAAGGTACCTATTGCTAGTATACGTAGGCCAACACATACCTTGGTTTCCACTGTAATGGGTTCCCCTCTGTTGGTTCTGTGTGTGAGGTGTGGCCTTCACAGCTCAACAATTTGCTGCATGAGGTCTCTGTCCACTCTATAGCTCTCCACTATCTCCAGCTCATGTAGCCCCTGGTAGGTTACCCTGGGCATGTACACTCTTCTCCGTCTCCTCACTGGGGGTTGGTTGGCAGCATTCCCATTGTCACCACCCTCAGCATGTTGTGCATGTTGGTTTATGACAGCAATGGCAGCCCCTAACATTTCTTTGTCTCAGTTAAGCCTTTTCAGCATTCACTTCTCTTAGCTTACTGCAGTGCTGCAGTGTCTCTGAGCAATACATGGTGAAAAGTTGTTTGCAGAGTTTTAAGTGCTGGGCTGGGCTGGGCTGGTTTACTGCCTGTGTAATTGCCTGATTCTGATTATTTCCACCTGCTAGCTCTGCTGACTCTCCCTGGTTAACTTCCTACTGTTTGTTGTGCTTCCTTTTCCCTTTCCATTTCCTCAGGGGGCAGCGCCACGCACACTAGCGTAGATGAGTGTACAAGTGCTAACATGTGCGCACACAGGCTTAGACTGACTTACACTAGCTAATGCCTGCCTAAACATGCGCACATGAGCGCAGAGGCGCTTACAAGACTTTAAACTGCCTTATACATGTTTACTCTGGCTTAAACATGCGCACTCACGCTTCCACGCGTGCACACTGTCTTACTCGGTGTACAGGCGCGCACAAGCGTGCATACACATTGAAAGCATTTTTACAAGAAACTTTGGTGATACCCACAGTGTGCACCTTCTATTTCTTGATTTTAGCTAGGATACCTGATGACACACCTCTTCAAGTGATGAGCAACTGACAGCTAACACATGACACTCTGCTCAAATGAGATTATCTTTTTTCATACATACCCCCTCCTGATGTCACCTATATCCTACTCTGTTACTCCCCTTATCCTAGTCTTACACTCCACTGACTGTGATCATTTATTATGTAGACTTGGGATTCACTATCCTTACCCTCATTTGCATAGGATTGCCTACTAATGCTTGGTTACATCTCTTAGACTGGGTTCCCCCCTTAGCAACCCCTACTCGGTAGCCATGTTGTCTTCAGCCTTCCATTGACTTGCATTGTACAATACAAATCCCCATAAAATCCACATTTGCGGGTTTTAATTTTTATTTTTCTGTTTTTTTAGAGCCCAGCCCATTTGCGTGAAGCTGCGCTACGCTTAAACATGGAAAATCAGAAAAAAAATTAAATTACTTTTATTTCATTTTGCATCGGGTAACATTGCCAATGGCCATATATTTGGCCATTGGCATGCTTCCTCTACTGGATGCAACCTTTATTTGGAGCTGTCACGGCTCCGTTTTGCTATTTGCAGAATGGTACTCAGTTGTCAACTGAGTACATTTCTGCAGATAACACTACTCTTACTCAGACAGGTTCGGGTTTCCTGGATCGCAAATGTACCTCATTTGCATGCCTTTCAGATGCAATTGAGGTAATTTGCATGTCCCGGCCCTGTCCGTGTAAGAGCCATTTTAGGAGCTCTCTTATACGCCCTTACAGGCTGTTCCTGGATCGCTCATCGGACATGATGGCTGCATGGAGTCTTACTCTACACTTAGACTCCGTGCAAGCCATCGTGAATCCGGCCCTTAGTGTAGGGTTAGAAGTAGGGTTTAGTTTAGGGTTAGAAGTAGGGTTTTGGTTAGTGTATGTATGTGGTTTATTTAGTTTGTTTGTGTAGGTAGCATGTAGCGGGCGGTGGGGTGGGACAAGTATGACAGTTCAACTTTATGAATTTCGTGGTTTGGGTCATTTGGTGTATATGCGGTTCGATGAAGACGGGTCAACATTTAGGTATTCAATGAGGTAAGCGTTCTTCTTTATAATATAGACCCAATTTATCCTCAGGTCTTGGTGAGTACCTTTATGAGGTGGACCCTGTTTTTCATAAAATCTCACCAAGGCGACACTGATATATAGACTGTATTTGTATAACATATATCATGGACAGAAGTAAATCAAAAATAAAAAAGATAGCTGAGTGCACAAGACCCAGGATAAAAAAGTGCCCAATCCTGGTAGTTGCACTGGTGCCAGGACTAGAAAAAGTGACAGTGTAGAATCCACAAAATACAGAAACATTCCTACGATAGGGCCAGGCCAGGCTGAGGTGAAGGCTGGCCTGACCCCTGTTGTAGAAGGAAGGACCAGTCCACAAAAATAACAAAAATTGTTTGGCCAAAGAAGAGCCATAAAGACGATAGAGTGGACTATTGAGGATAAGAAAGAAATTATGTATTGTTACTATTATGTAAAAAGCCCAGCATTTCCAGACACAAGATATACAAAATGATTAAGGGAGAAATTAGAGGAAAGAAAAATACTTCCACAGAAAAAACTGTCAGAAGCTTCAAATAAAAATTTGCTTTCATTAATTCAACAGATTTTTGAAAAACAATATGTAGATCAAGAAATTTTGATCTGTTTGGAAAAAGAAGTATCTGCGGAAGTGAAAAAATATAAACAACAAAACCAAGAGATATTTGAAAAATATGAAAAAAGAAATATGGACATGGGAAAGAAAGAAAGATTTGATATGGTGGAATATTTATGTAAAGGAGAAAGACAAGTTAACTAATATAGAGAAAGCAGTCTCAAAGATTTTTGAAGGGAAATGCAGGCAAAGGCATCCAGATATGGAAAATTTCACAATAAAAAGATTAATAGCACAATGATGTAATGTAGAAAAGATTATTAGTAAAGCAGAAGTTAAAGAAAAAGAAGTTGAAGTTATGGAGTGGCTGTGAAGTGAAGGACTTAATGGAGAAGGTCTTAAGCAGACTACATCACAGCATGATGGAGTGAGTCCCCAGAATAAGGAAAAGCAAGAAGATGAGGAGACATGTGAAGAAGAAATAGGGACAGGGGAAAGGAGAAGAGATTTAATATGGTGTAATATTTATGTAAAGGCGAAAGCAAAACTAACCAATACAAAAAGAGCAGCACCAAAGATATTTGGTGAAAAATATAGGGAAAGAAATCCAGATATGGAAAGCTTTACAATACAAAAAATAAGAAGACTAAGAGGAAAAGTAGAAAAAGATATTAGTAATGGAGAAGTCAAAGAAATAGAAACTGAGGTTATGGAACAGCTGCAAAGAGAAGGATTCAGTGCAGTAAATTGAATACAGAAAGCAACACAACAGGACACAGCAATGGATATCCAAATTAAGGGGAAACCAGTGGAACAGGAAGCAGTTGGTCAGGTGCCATATCAAGATATTTTGGAGCCTTCCACAGGAAAACAGTATAAGCATTCATTTGAAGCTATAGAGCAAGAAAAGGCACAGGAAATTGTGGAAACTCTGATGTAGTCAATGTTGAGGAGTGATAGGTCAGTGAGTTCCCATATGACAGAACAACAGATGGCACAGGATGAAATTGAAGAGAATGTGCCACAGAAAGATGCTATAGAACTTTCTATAGAATGCCCGCAGGAAACAGAAAAGAACTGATGTGCCCTCAGTATGGAAGAAAATGAGTTAAGAGAAGCGTTGCTTGACTTAATAGACAAAGACAGATATATCAAGATCAATGAGAGAAATAGACTGCAGAAGGTTAATAAAACCCCAAAAGTCAGGAGTCTGATAAAACAAATGAACACAGTAATTAGGACTGTCCATAGAGATCCATGCGATATAACAGAAGTAAACAGAATATATTACTGTGCTGCTAAATTAATAACTGATAAAGTGCTACCACAGGAACACAGAGCAGCGAGGGAAAAGATGGGAGGAAAGTGAATACTATCATGGAAATATCGAATAGAGAAAATTATAAAGCAGCTAAGACAAGAAGTGCCATTGTTAGAAGATTATAGAAGAGAGAATAGATCAACAAAAATACTAAGAAAGATAGATGTGATAAAAGCAATGCACAGTATTAGAACAGACCAGGATCTATTATGCACTATTGGAGATAAACTAAAAATTTCAAAACAGGTGGAAAGACTTAGAAGATACAAAGATAAATATAAGGGAAAAGCACAAAATAACCAATTTATTGATGACCCAAAAATGTTTTATAGAGAATTGGAAAATAAAGTAAAAGGAATTGAAAGACCACCAAAAAAAGAGAAAGTAGATACATTTTGGAGAAGTATCTATGAAGATCTCATGGAACATAACAAAGGTGCTAAATGGATAGAAGAAGTAAAAGAAAGAATAAAAAGTTTAAAGGTACAGGATATGAAATGGGATGAAGTAACAGCCAGAGAGATTGAAACAAAGTTGATAAAAGCCTCTAACTGGAAAACCCCAGACCCAGATGCAGTACTTAACTTTTGGCTTAAAGTATTAACTTCTTTGCACGAGCATTTAGCCACAAGTAAGAACTATTTATATGCGCACCCCAAACACACACCGCACTTGGTTAACAATAGGAAAAACAACGCTCTTATTTAAGAGTGAACCGTCAAGCTACCCTAAAAATTATAGGCCGATAACTTGTCTTCCAACGACATATAAACTATACACGGGAAATGACGCTGACAACATTTATAGTCATTTAGAAGAAAACTCAATTATGGCAGTAGAACAAAAGGGCAATAAAAGAATCATTTGGATATTAAAACAAGAAGGATGCTTCATGCTCACCAAATGATTTATAAAAATCAGTGTATACCAAGATTATATATTCCCCGTTCCGAAGGAGGGATGGGCCTCTTTGAAATTGATTACATGTATAGATCTGCACTCATGGGACTCCACACATATCTACTGACCTCACAAGATCCAAATGTAGTGAATGTTTTTAAACATGAGGAGAATAAATCTAAGATGACATATCTGCTTAATTTAGCAGAAGCATATCGACATCAAGTAGGAATGGAAATCAAACCAGAAGTAGAGAAAAACCAGGCAGCAACTGAATGTGCTAAAAAAAAAAAAGAAAGAATATAAGGTGAAGGACCAGATGAGAAGGCAAGAAATGTGAAAAACATAAATACAGTTGCAAGTATAGAAAACTTCTGGAAGAGCCTCATGTTGATCAAGAACGAACGCAGGAATGGTTAAGGAGAGGTGAATTCACATAAAGAAATGAAAGGTTAATATTGGCAGCCCAAGATAGTGGGCTATGTACACGCTGGTTTACAAAGTCCATTGAACATGTGGGAGAAACAGACATATGTAGATTTTGTAAAACCAAATTGGAAACAGTCACACACCTTGTTGCTGGTTGGAACGCACTAATGGCAGAGGGACTGTATACTGAAAGGCAAAATAATTTGGCGTGACTGTTACACTGGAGATTGTGCAAACATTATGATATCGAAGTGGCTGAAAAACACTGGAAAAATGAGTCACAAAGAATCATAGACAGTTATCAGGTTTATATCACATGGGATCACCCAATACCAACAGTTCAACAGATAGATGCTAGAAAACTGGATATAGTGGCCCAAGAAAAGAAGACAAAAGTAGCATTGATCATTGAAATCACCACACCTAGTGACTACAGTGTCTTGCGTACAGAGACACAATGTCATAAAATACCTTGATCAACAGGCAGAAATGAGAGACATGTGGAAGAAAGATACCCAGACAGTTCCAATAGTAGTAGAAGCAACTGGTCTTACAAAAAAGAAATTACAATCATATTTATATATGTTACCAATTCATGCAACACTGTACAAATTGCAGAAGGAGTCATTACTGAGCACATTGCGGGTGCTGTGAAGAGCACTTTTGGCTGACATCAAAGAGTGAAACAATACTAATTTCATGAACTTTAATCATACTTTGACTTAGGAATAGGGTCCATTCCCATCATGGTATTAGAAACCCAAAAGACTTAGAGAAATTAAAAAAAAAAAACAGAGGCAGAATTGTGGACTAAAGATGTTGTAGGTGTTGTAGAATAGAAGCAGGATATTTTCACTTAAGCTTGTGAGAGAGTACGACCTTTGTAGTTTGTTGTAATTAACATGATAAGGTCTGTGGCTGCACATTTTCTTCCTAGCCTTTCAGATGATAAGTTTTGTTTATTGTGGATTTGGAAGGAGGGCTGTAACCTATCTATAGCATTAAGGGAATGAACAAGGAATGTAATAATTACTTTATTTTCTCTGTTTTTACAGTATTGGGAAGAAATTCACAGTGACTGGAAAGGGAAAGTGCATCAGCTTTATTATAAATTGAAAACTTGGAAAAGTGCTAATGTGGACATGGAGTGGTGGAACAATGCTTGGAGTTTATTACTTCATATTATATGACTACCTTTTTTGTATCATACTATTTATTTATATAATTATTTGTGCTCTAATGAAGTGCTTCAATAAATGATTGAAATAAAAAATTCCCCTTGGTGCTGTAAGATAGATTAAGACACCAGCAGTCTGATGGAAGTCATGGACCTGCCCTTGAATGTACATACTGTGTTGTAGTCTGTAATGCATGGGCAACAGGGACCGCACAGTCTAGGGATGAAAAACATTGCATTACGTGTGATTCCGATGCATTTACTCTAAATTTCCTCATCAGCACAACTGCTATACTATTAGTCGAAAAACTGCAAAACTGCCATCGTGGTGGACTTTGTACTACCAAATGTTTTCAGGAACAACAGTGACTCTGGGAATTCAGTGCATAATACTGAAGATAAAGAGCTTAAACTTAAGTCAGCAGTCTCTCAGCATCATTCTGAGATAATTGACATAGAAAGTTAATTGACAGACAGTGTACACAAGTTGGACATTCAGAACAGTTTTATCTTTTTTTTTACTTAAACAAGGACTAACATCTATAACAGTGAATACTTTATTTTGAAAAAAACTTTCAGAAGCAATAGATGGAGAGCAGCCCTGAAAGAATAAAGAGCTAGAACTTGCTATAATTTATAATAAAATTAATCCCCCAGCAGCTTTGATTCTACTTAGAAAAATTACACTTCAGAAGAGAGTGAACAAGCAAGTCTTTACATGCCCCTTACATTCACAAAAACATACACATATCTTATTCTTGAAAATTCAATTCTGTGGGTGTGAAGTTCATTTTCTTCTGTGACATACAACTAGTAGTGCATATTGGTTGGAATCATTTACCAAAAATCTGTGATGGAGAATTAGTAAAGTACAATAACAACTGTCCAGAGTCCATAAACTTCATGGAATTTGTTAGCTAGAACTAAGTTCTCCGCAGGATTTGCAGCAAGATAGTTCCATGCAAATGTGCCCCAGTCTGTTGAGCATAACTCAGCACAATGCAGACACAATAAATAACATCATCCTGGCCCTCTATGTCATATTTGTATGCAAGACTTCATTATTCTTTCAGGCAAACTTGGCTAGGCTTAGAAAGGCCCCTTGGGTTGTTAGCTTAGTAACAGTCTATGAGTCTATGAGTCTATGAATCAGTGCAAGTACAATCGGGTATAGCACAAGGAAAACCATGTGCATTACTAATGAATGTGTGTGAAAGGTATACAAACTCAATGGAACAAGTCAGTAATATGTATGAAGGCAAAAGTGCATCAGCTAAGGACAAATATCTGCTATATGTTACAGATATCATCATAGAGCTCAGATCTGTCCTAATCCACAAAACTTGCAATAAAAAAACCTAATCAATTAAGGCAAGTGGCAGTCAAGGCCCAGTCACCAATAACAGTAGCTAGCAGTCGATGTGAGATATATGTGAGGAATGCAAGTAATGTACACACCCAGGGAAATAGAGTGATAACAGAGCAGATATGAAAGTGAATAAGTGAATAACAAGAGAGATGACAGAACAGGAACATCAGAGGGAGAGCCAGAGGGGCAATGGTATTTATTTTTTTTTTTGGATAGGAATAGGCACCATGTGCTGCGGTAGCATAGTCGCCTCGCAGTAAGATGCTGTCTGGTTCAATTCTCAGCTAGGGCGTCTTCTGCGTAGAAACATGCATGAATGGGCATACCTTCGTTGAAGGTTGTGCGTCAGGCCTGGCAAGACGGTACATAAAAATCAACTGCCATTCATTAGTGGACCGGAGTTCCGCTGTGGCGACCCCTAACCGGGAAAAGCTGAAAGACACAAACATTGAGAAGAGAAGGTATGGAAAAGACACAGAAAAAAGAGGTAGGGAAACGTGTGGGTACAAACACATGACAAGTATCACAAGACATGATAGACAAAGGTTGGTTATATACATAAAGGATCAGTAAGGTACACGATCAGCAAACATATAGACTGCATAACATGAGTGAAGGAAAGATAACAAACAGGCTAGGGATGCATACCAAGCATGGTGTACCTCAAGAACACATTATGTAGGAATGCACAATGTAGTGTTGAATTGGTGAAAACTATATGGCAGTCACACCAAAAGAGTACAACTGATGGGGTTGTGTGTCAGAGAGCACTAAATGGGGATTTCTGGCATTGCAGTATGCAATGAACATCATCATCATTCACTAGGCTGTTGGCAGTGCAAGTGTAAGCCATGCAACAGCAACACTAATTAAATCCAGTCAAGGAAATACAGCAGCAGACAAAGCAGATGGCAGATTAGAACTGCCAAGCCTTCATGCTATTGGCAAACTAAGCACAATGCTAAGCAGGAGTACTGCAGCAAAAGATTTATGTGGCCATGTAATAAATAAGTATGTACATCATGTAATAAATAAGTATGTACACCATGTAATAAATAAGTATGTAAACCACCATGATATGAGAAATGGGATCCAGATGTCAAAGAATACATCCCATACCAGAGGCAACACAGATTATGTTAGGTATGCACTGTAAATGTGTGATAGGCAATGACATCACAGAAGCTAAACATGAAGAAGGCTTATCACACATGCCCACAACAATGACATGAAATCTGTAGCACATAGTGATACACATACACTACAAACTGGTGTATGAGTAATAAAAAGTAAAGAATGTAATCCTGTACATACATAGCTGTGTAGGAAGCAAGCAGATAACTGGGTAATGCACAACACACAAGTGAAACGTGAACACAGATGGAAACTTCTTAATTACCACCACTTTGTGTCTATATGTCTTTGATGTGTATAATACTCTAACATGGTGAAACAATGTCATATTATCCCAGTACACCTACATTGCAAGTATAATACATTACTCAGAAGAGTATATACACATGTACATATGCTGTATACATGTGAAACATATAGGCCAAAGCTGTAAGAAGGAAGTGAGATGGACACATATGTCTACAGCAGTAAGGAGATGCATGCATGAGAATGTTGGCACCAAAAAAGCAGAACAAGCAAACCTAAATAACCAAATTACACATGCATGTCTCCCCAACACAGGATGGACTGCAAGTCCCTTGCAGGGTACACTGAAGTAAATGGTTGGTGTCTGACACATGCACAGTATGCATTTGTGATGGCTGTAAACATGTTTGCGTATACATGGCACAAAAAACACAATGATGTTCAACAGTTAAACAGTAATTAGCACAAGTACATAATGAAAGTAGGGTTCAATATCACAAGCTCGTATATACTGCAAATAGAATGTGTATGAGTTATCAAAGGACAGTCGAATATATGTGACTATAGCACACCATCTGCAGGTGAGTGACACATAAACACTATAACCTTAGAGTGGGTGACTAATATGTTTGCGATGTTACAGGCATCCAACTGGTTTGCCATAAAAAGGAAGGCTGCCATATTATGCATAATGAAAATTGGACAAATATGTTAGCCTGTGCAATACACAGCCAAGGTGCACACATGGTAGAATATAAGCTATATGCACAGAACAGTGTTGGTTGCCAAAATAAACAGGCTACATGATATGGTTATTCAGTACTTGTGGCATTCATGAGATAACAAAATAGAATTCCCAAAGACAGTGAGGAATCTTAGTCCATGACAGTAACACCATCTGTCAGTGAGACAATCTATGGAAATGTTACTGCCAGAGGCTTAGCTTACAGCAACAGAATAACACAGTGTACTAAATAGCACAACAATTAGCATTAACCATCACAGAAAAGGCATAGTGCCAGTGAGACCTACCAACACATCAAGGTCACCATAAGGGCAAAGACAGTAAAAGATCATGCATGTAAACTGGAATATGAAAATGAAAATAAAAACAAACAAGTGTGCGCAAAATATGCGGGTATATATATATTCCATTTGAATGTATTGACAGGTGAATGGCACTGCAGTGGTATGTGTGGAATATTGTAATGTATAATGTATCACTTTTGCTTATGTGGGAAATTATCTACATATACACGTGAACAGTGTCAGCAAGGCAAGTATGTCACACTGGCAGAATGCCAGCAGTGTCAGACATATCTGTCACATAAAAAGGTAAACTAAATTAGAAGTAACATTGTCACAATGCACTGCATGCAAAAGAGACAAGCCACACAGAGAGTGCAGGAGCACCTGTTCTCCCATACGTAACACTGTCTACAGTTATGTCAACATCCAATAAGCATGAACACCTGGTGATATGGGCAGTGTCATATTTTAACAACTGTCAGAAGTCCTTAATAATTTGTTGTCCCATAAAAATAGAATTGTGAAGTGTGCATCATAAGGTACATCCTACATGCATGACTGCAGTATAGGACTTGTGCACAAAATTGTGCTTAGTAATACAAAATAGGAAAATAGGCAAATAGGAACACACCCCATTGGCAGCATAACATGAATGATCACACAAACAATATTTACAATCAAGTGGCCTCTCCCTGATGGGATCAAATGACCTGAATGATCTCATGCATGATCTCTTGGATAGAGTCTTGCATGGCCCGTGCCACTTCCTGGAAGAAATAGTCCATCAATTCTCTCAACTGGGTATGGAACACCTCAGTTGTGGATCTGGCCTTTCAGGTCATTTGGCTAGTTTGGTAGAGGACATTGTCACTGTTGGTTCATTGGAATGATGGCACATGCTGGTCCTGGCCCCTAATCATCATTGTCATCATCCTGGTTCCCGCCCTTGTTCTCAAAAGTTTGAATCCGCTTAAAGTGGCTGCATGTGTCATCTGTGGATAGATGGAATGGCATGTGTCCCATTCTCTGTAACGTGACAATAACTGTACATACTTATATATTCCTAAAAATGCCTTAACAGTAAAAGAAAAGCAGCAGTTTGTCCATTAGGACACTGATGGGTAGTACTTTTTGTGGACAGTGTACTTATTGTTAGTGTCCAGGACAAAATCCTTAACCTCTGTTAATACCTCCAGGGTATACAGTATTCAACATCTTAGTACCTGTTCTAGTGAATGGGTAGCATATTTGGCTGTTTGTCAGTGTGCTTCATTTTATGTAGGACAAACATCAAGAACATTTAAACAAAGGATTGCACTTCATATGAGTGAAATTAATTGTAAATGTTTATGTAGTGCTTTATATAAATATGTCCTACAACATAGTACTGCACATTTTATTTTTTTAGGTATTGATTTGGTAATAGGTGAAGGATTGACTAACTTGCAGAAGCACAATATTTTGACACTCAAGGTGCGTATGTGGATTATTAATTTGGGAGCATTATTTAAGCCTGGACTTAATAATTACTGGTAGCAAGTATGATTGCATTATATAGAATTGCTATTTCTTTCTAACTTAAATATTTTTGTATATGATGTTAATGTTTAGATATTTTTTTAATATTTCCAACAGGTTTGATGATATATAAAATAGGTTACCTGAATTTTTATAGGACATGCACTGTATCCTTAAACTCAGGTTTTATAAGGAGCAGAGGCTAACTTGTTATGTCTCACACTGATGATGCCATATGGTGAAATCAGTCTGTGTATGACTATTTGTGTTCTTGGCCATTACAGTGATGTTATGAATTACAGCTGGATATTACATTTTTTGTGTATTTATTTGTGGGTTGAAGTTATCACCATTACTGAGTGTTGGAGCTGTTGGTGTCTGTATTATCTCCGTTGCACTTTTGGTTCATCCACCTTCCATTTGATTTTTTATATATATCTATATACATATACATATACATACATACATACATACATACATACATACGAATCATACACCCTGTACAGTAACCAAGTGTATAATCTATACAAATCTGCAGTAGACCAAACCCTAACACTTTCAGACATATCTGTTATGCAAGTCTGAATATAATAGGTAACACATTTCGAATAGATCCACGTCTTATGTAATGTATTCACATAATGGGCTGAAGATAAACAATATACCTATAGGCTTATATACAAACACATATCATGTAAGTCACGTGCCAGTGTATTTTCTACCAATGTCAAAGTTTGGTAAAAAATCATGCCATTAATAATGGAAATTTAACCAAAATATGGTGTGAGACATCTGCTTACATGTCAGAGAAAATTTTAAAATGGCCTGTAAAGTGCGACACACACATACATATTTAAAACTATCAATATATAATCTACACTGTAAGCAGTATCATAGCCCAGGGTGTAACTACTTCACTAGCAAATATATGTAGGTGTTGAAAGTCTTGCAAGCATTAAAGAACATGACAGCTGCTCCTTGAAATAAGTACAACAGGACATGTCAGTGTAATGAAGCAGAATAACATTGTATTAAATGTGCAATTGACATCAGCCTACTCTTTGCATGACTGGTGTAATGACTGCCTCCCAAAAGTTATGGCCATGTAAATCTCACATTACTAGATGGTAAGAAAAAATGTAAAAATGCATAAGAAATTGTAGAAATGCTTATGTATTAAATGGTGAAATGAGAGCCTATGAAGCAATGACCCCATCACAACATATACAGTATATATTAAAAATCAGTAGAAGCATATCAATACATTTGTGTGCCTAGCAACATGTTAAATCACAGCACCCAGTATCACTGTTTACACGAAAGCACATTCAGGGGCGGCTCGTGGCATCGGGCTGCCGGACTGCAGCCCCCTCAAATTAAAAAAGAAAACAAAAAAAAAAAAGAAAACAAAAAAAAAATTATTTTTTTAAATTTTCGTGGACTTCGCGCATGCGCAGTAGTCCCGACTACCGTCGGTCTATGCGCATGCTCACGGCAGTCCGGCAGGACCCATAGAGGGATGCAAGGAGACGTCTGTGCACTTTTAAAGTGCACAGACACGCTGAGAGGATACATCGCATCCGGACTGCAGCAGCAACAGCCAGAACACTCTCGGGAGGGAGCTTGGGATCTCATCGTCGGGAAGGAGCTTTACTGGGATCTCACGGGTCTTTGTGAGTATTGCGCGGGCAGGATATGGTATGGAGAACAGACAGGTAAGTGTATGGTGCATTTTATTTTATGTGTTGGTGCTTGTAACTGGAGTTGTGTATGTGTTTGCTGGTGCTTGTAACTGGAGTTTTGTGTGTGTGTGTGTGTGTGTGTGTGTGTGTGTGTGTGTGTGTGTGTCTGTGAAAATGCCCCAGGTGCTCATGGTGGTGTGGTAGGGAATACCTCAGGCTTGAACCCTGTACCCTGTATGCAGGTGTTAAAGACTTGAGTTCCCTACCCACCACCATTTGTAAAAAAATTGCAGATTTTTGCCTCATATTTGATCTGAGCTGTTCCTCATAATATCTGTGGTTTGTAAATGCTGCAATGCTTGATATTTGATGGTGTAGTAGTAGCATTGTTGCCTCACAGCTGCAGGTTTTCAGGTTTGATTCTTGGCTGGGGTTCCTTCTTTGTGGGGTCCGTATCTTCTCCCTGTGTTTGTGTGGGTTTGCTTTTGTGTCCTCCCATGTTACAAAGACATGTCTGCATTATTTCTTCCTGGGCCTCTGCTGAAAATTGTTTTTTTGTTCCAAGTCAGACTGCCCTGATTAACAAATGTTAAATAAAATTGACAGGCATTTGAATTTCAGACTTCAGGTTTCTGAATGTTTAATCCCTCGCAGATTTGATGGTGCAGTGGTAGTATTGTTGCCTCACAGCTATAGGTTTTCTGGTTTGATTCTTGGTTGGGGTGGCTTCTGTGTGGAGTCTGCATCTCCTCCCTGTGTTTGTGTGGATTTCCTCTGGTGCCCTGCCATTTTACAAAGACGTGTCTGCAGTATTAATTCCTGCGTCTCTGCTGAAAATTGTTTTTGTTCTGTCCGCAGTGAAATTGACCGGCATTTGAATTTCAGACTTCAGGTTTCTGAATGTTGAACTCCTTGCAGATTTGATGGTGCAGTGGTAGTATTGTTGCTTCACAGCTATAGGTTTTCTGGTTTGATTCTTGGTTGGGGTGGCTTCTGTGTGGAGTCTGTATCTCCTCCCTGTGTTTGTGTGGATTTCCTCTGGTGCCCTGCCATTTTACAAAGACGTCTCTGCAGTATTAATTCCTGCGTCTCTGCTGAAAATTGTTTTTGTTCTGTCCGCTGTAAAATTGACCGGCATTTGAATTTCAGACTTCAGGTTTCTGAATGTTTAATTCCTTGCAGATTTGATGGTGCAGTGGTAGTATTGTTGCCTCACAGTGATAGGTTTTCTGGTTTGATTCTTGGTTGGGGTGGCTTCTGTGTGGAGTCTGCATCTCCTCCTTGTGTTTGTGTGGATTTCCTCTGGTGCCCTGCCATTTTACAAAGACGTGTCTGCAGTATTAATTCCTGCGTCTCTGCTGAAAATTGTTTTTGTTCTGTCCGCAGTAAAATTGACCGGCATTTGAATTTCAGACTTCAGGTTTCTGAATGTTTAATTCTTTGCAGATTTGATGGTGCAGTGGTAGTATTGTTGCCTCACAGCTATAGGTTTTCTAGTTTGATTCTTGGTTGGGGTGGCTTCTGTGTGGAGTCTGCATCTCCTCCCTGTGTTTGTGTGGATTTGCTCTGGTGCCCTGCCATTTTACAAAGATGTGTCTGCAGTATTAATGCCTGCGTCTCTGCTGAAAATTGTTTTTGTTCTGTCCGCAGTAAAATTGACCAGCATTTGAATTTCAGACTTCAGGTTTCTGAATGTTTATTTCCTTGCAGATTTGATGGTGCAGTGGTAGTATTGTTGCCTCACAGCTATAGGTTTTCTGGTTTGATTCTTGGTTGGGGTGGCTTCTGTGTGGAGTCTGCATCTCTTCCCTGTGTTTGTGTGGATTTGCTCTGGTGCCCTGCCATCTTACAAAGATGTGTCTGCAGTATTAATCCCTGCGTCTCTGCTGAAAATTGTTTTTGTTCTGTCCGCAGTAAAATTGACCGGCATTTGAATTTCAGACTTCAGGTTTCTGAATGTTTAATTCCTTGCAGATTTGATGGTGCAGTGATAGTATTGTTGCCTCACAGCTATAGGTTTTCTGGTTTGATTCTTGGTTGGGGTGGCTTCTGTGTAGAGTCTGCATCTCCTCCCTGTGTTTGTGTGGATTTTCTCTGGTGCCCTGCCATTTTACAAAGACGTGTCTGCAGTATTAATCCCTGCGTCTCTGCTGAAAATTGTTTTTGTTCTGTCCGCAGTAAAATTGACCGGCATTTGAATTTCAGACTTCAGGTTTCTGAATGTTTAATTCCTTGCAGATGTGATGGTGCAGTGGTAGTATTGTTGCCTCACAGCTATAGGTTTTCTGGTTTGATTCTTGGTTGGGGTGGCTTCTGTGTGGAGTCTGCATCTCCTCCCTGTGTTTGTGTGGATTTGCTCTGGTGCCCTGCCATCTTACAAAGACGTGTCTGCAGTATTAATCCCTGCGTCTCTGCTGAAAATTGTTTTTGTTCTGTCCGCAGTAAAATTGACCGGCATTTGAATTTCAGACTTCAGGTTTCTGAATGTTTAATTCCTTGCAGATTTGATGGTGCAGTGGTAGTATTGTTGCCTCACAGCTATAGGTTTTCTGGTTTGATTCTTGGTTGGGGTGGCTTCTGTGTGGAGTCTGCATCTCCTCCCTGTGTTTGTGTGGATTTGCTCTGGTGCCCTGCCATTTTACAAAGACGTGTCTGCAGTATTAATCCCTGCGTCTCTGCTGAAAATTGTTTTTGTTCTGTCCGCAGTAAAATTGACCGGCATTTGAATTTCAAACTTCATGTTCTTCAGAATACATAGTAGCACAACCTTTTTTTCTAGCAATTTTCTAAGTTTATAAGATGAATATTTTAAATTTGTCCCTATTTTTGGGACTGTATTCCCCCATTATTGGCTTCATCCAGGTTTTTGTGCTAAGGTTGACAGCTATGGCAAAAACTGAATTCACTGAATATGGACTGTAGAATTGTGCATATTTACTGATAAAGGTGCACTGTAGAATTGTGCATATTTACTGATAATGGTGGACTGTAGAATTGTGCATATTTACTAATAATGGTGGACTGTGGAATTGTGCATATTTACTAATAATGGTGGACTGTAGAATTGTGTATATTTACTAATAATGGTGGACTGTGGAAGTCTGAGTAGACTTTTTTATGATAAATGTTCTCAACTGGGCAGTTTTGCCATTATGGGTGCATATGTTTTGTTTCATTGCTTACTGGAAAAATGTTCAAAACAAATTTAAAACACCCTCTAACAAGTGTACTGTATTGTACAAGGAATATAATTTTTAGTACGATGAGGAAGGTGTATCAAAGAGCACATGTATGTTTCATATGCAAGGGGCCTATGATTCGAAAACA
Source organism: Protopterus annectens (assembly GCF_019279795.1). Classification (NCBI taxonomy): domain Eukaryota; kingdom Metazoa; phylum Chordata; order Ceratodontiformes; family Protopteridae; genus Protopterus; species Protopterus annectens. The sequence goes on along the minus strand of NC_056732.1, from coordinate 1,206,855,981 downwards.
GCCCAAAATTAATCTTTATCTGCCACTGGCAAAATGTATTTTCTTTGAATGTGGGTTTCAATGCTGTTTCAATGAATGTGAGTTTCAAGGGCAGAGAAGTTTTAATGCTAAGTTTTCATTGTGAGACTGCATTGCTTTGTTTAACAGATGACTTAATGTTTGTGCTGTAAAATACAAAATAAAACATTCAAATGAAGTCCAATCATTGAAGTAAAGCAGTATGCACATTAGTGTTTATGGTAAATGGAGTGAAATAGCCAAGTAATGGTTAATTGGAATGGCTGCAGAGGCTCCAGTTCAACCATTATTTTGTCAGGGGGGTGAAGGGCAGCAAACTCAGACAGGCCCAGCTGAACTATACCTCCCAACTGTCCAGATTTTCAAAGAATGAATAGATTTTTGCTTCTTATTTTTGGTTTGTTGTTCATAAAATTTGTAGTTTTAATTCCTAAATGATTTGCCAGAAGTCACTAAATAATAAGTTTCAGACTTCATAACCTTCATAAAAATGCATGTTAAAGTAAGAGCTGTTCTATCAACTGTCTCAATTTATACAAGAGCAATTTTAGTACTGTTTATATGTGCCCCCAATATATTTGGCCTTGTTCAGATTTACTGCATTAACAGGTTGAGAGGTACATGCAAATAAATTGCTTTATAGAATTAGGCATAGCCAACCTCTCAGCTGTCCCCAATTTTTGGCTCAAAATGTTGCTCTTCCCCCTAATAATCCCTCCGCAAAATAGCAATTTTGGAAGAAAACATGGAGGGTTTACAATTAAGAAATAACTGTAATAATCAAAGTTATAGATTACTTGAAATGCATGTAGATTCTTTTATTTTGTCAGCTGCTCAAGGTAGCAGTACTAATATTAAAGTGTCCCTTCTTTGACAGGTAGAAGCTGTATTGTGTGTCTATTTTATATTTTTGCATCACATTTTTGGTCCATTTTTCATAAAATTGTGTTTTTGGCAAATTAGTGACAAATCACTAAAGACTGAAGTTAGAAAATGACAGACATTTGAGTTTCAGATTTTATACCCTTCAGAAAATTCATACTAATGCAAGACCTATTCTATTATCTTTCTAAGTTTATTAGAGCAATATTTAAAAATTGTCCTTATTGTTGTGCCTTTGTCCCACTTCTGTGTATGGCTTTGTCCAGATTTCTTGCTCTTGAGGTTGAGAGGTATGACAAATGTGTCAGGGCCATCACAGTCAGCCAGAGAGATTTCAAATTGTGACATGTTTGTTGCACCCCACTCCCCCATGTAGTGACTCTGGATGTGTCCAATCAAGGCAAGGAGTAGTTGTATCTACCTTGGATGGGGAGGACACACTGCATAAGTACTACAGTGGCTTTTCATCTGTCCTTGATTTTGCAGAATGGTCTGGTTTCTGTCATATTTTTGTACTGTTGATTTATGCTTATTACTCAGATTTATGCTTATTACTCAAAGTGCCTGTTGCTCTGTGTTTAAGTAGCAATGCTTTAATGACCATAAGGTAAGCTTGTCTGACATCGTAAGATGCAAGTAAGCTTTAATAAGCATACTGTTAAAGAATTGCCAACATTGAAAGCCTTTCTGTTGTTGCCATGCAGAGAATACTTGACTAGATAATGTATAAGCCTTGGGTATCAAAGGACAGGATTCCATTATTTTAAAAAGCTCATTACACTTGTTGGAGACTTCCAGTCATCTCTACAGACTTTACCCGTAAACTAAACAGAATGCCAATCATGTGTGGTCCATAACCTGTACAGTAATCCTTTAAGCAATGTATCTTGAGCTTGTTTCTTGTTTGCTTTTCATTTTTACTTTTATCATGTTTTCCCCATGAAACAAGTTGTCAGGCAGCAGGTCTTTTTGGATAAGAAACATTTTTACAAGTGGGGCATCACATAGATTTCTACTTTCAGCATGTTGCTTGGTACTTTAATAAAGCTGAATATATTATAATTAGAACTGCAGTGCAAGGAGAAGTGGTTTGAGTTGAGTGCTTCTGGTTTTTCTTATACTTGATTTTGACTGGCATTCCAGTAATGTATTTAAAAAGTAATTTATTTTTTCATGCCTCACAACCTTTTGTTTCCATCTAGATATTAAGTAAGCTGTCATGCAGCCAATGCATTGAAATATTTTTATTCTTCTACACTTATTTTTGTCTTGATTGGACTTTCATAATGATGGTTTGCCACCCAGAGCAGCGTATTTAATTAAAGTTAGTTTTTTGTGGTTTTGTGCATAGCTCCTCCCCTTTATGGTTGACCACACCCCTTCCCTTTGACCCCACCCATTCAGCGTCTCCTGCAGCCCCCCTGTGATTTGAAGTCACCAGCCGCCACTGATAATAATAATAATAATAACAATAATAAGAAAATGGGAAGATGAATAGACCAAGAGAGAGAGAGAGAGAGAGAGAGATTGTCCCACAATTGTAATCAGTAATGACTAAAAGAGGACAATTGAAATAGTAGTGTGGGTGTGCCTAAGAATATGCACATATGCTGCATAGCAACACTATGAGGTAGCTTGCAGACCACATTAAAGGACTCAAAGTAACGTTTATAATTCATTTTTTGATCTTAAAAAGGGGTAGAAATAGCTTCATAACAAAAGAAGGATAGGGGTACAGCAAACAGAGAAACATAAATAAAATACAGTGTAACCAGACTAAAGAATAAACTAATAAATAAAATATGCTGATGGAAAAACCAAATGGACTTTATTCTCCACAAAGATTCACTTCAGTAAGCACTTTCGTCTCCAACATAGTGAGACTTCTTCAGACTGAAAGAACACAATTAAAAACTTGTTTAAACACTCATTGATTACAATCACATGGGTCATATGCTTATTGCTTAAGCCCCTTTATTTTTGAATATGCTACAAAATCTTCCTGGCTATTCAGTCTGGGTAGATAGCATGCATTCAGTTTAACTTGGCATTAATATTCATGCCAGCTTAACTCATCTTCAGCGTCAAACGTCTTTGTCAAAATCCTTTTCTTCATCTACAGCTATAAATTTAACATCGATAGGACACTTACTCACTTTGTAATACTTACCCAAAGCATTACTTTCATCCCCCAATTCTATAGCATATTTGTTTTAATAAATAAACAGAGAAACATACACAAGGAAACAGTGGAGATAAGTATAGGAGTGGAGAGGGAAGGAATGATATTATAACTTCTGTTTGTCAGAAACAGACACACAATTTATTTACTTACTGAGATGAAAGATGGGGGTGGCTAAAAGGGTATGACAAGTGGTGGAATGATGGAGAGGTAGGAAGCCATGCAAAGAAATATAAAAACACAAATAAATTCTGACAGGGTAGTTCCTGACACTTCGGAGGTGACAGTGGAATTACAGACATGCAGACAAAGGGAAGTGATGGGGATGTGGAACAAGCAAGTAAACACCATAATTGGAGACAGGATGAGTATAAAACTCAGTGTTCCATGTTGCCTGAACTAGATCGGGGGAGAAGTCAGTCAGCACCATAACCACCTTCTCCACTGCATACTTTCTGATGTGGTGAAATCAGTGCCAGGCAGTGATGCAGTTGTGTAAGCTGTATGAGGACCCTTTCTAATAGCCAGTATAGGTTTTTAGTTGCTGATCCATAAACTCTTGCCAGCACCTCTGCCACCTCCCTTTGCTTTACAAATTGCACAATCTTAGCAGCACCACTTATGGGAACAATAACATCAATCTCCAGTGAGAAACAGATGGAGGCCAAAAGTGAGCCACCCTGGCTGGCTTCCTGGTGCATCCAGTGGGGAGGCAGAAATCCATGTGGATTTCAGGGAGAACACTGAGCATAGTGATGAGGTGACCTGGGCCTTGGGTCTGTTAACAGCTGTGGCAAATACTGTGGAAAATGTAAACACAGATGGAAAGAAATAAAACAATGAACACAAGAAAAAAATGAATAGTGAGGATAATGACAAAGACCCGGAGAGAAACAAGAAAAAAAGAATACAACTAGGCATGTGGCATATTAACTATCAATGTAGTATACAGATACATAGAAAACAAGCATTAGCTATGCTACTATTAAATGAAAAACTCCTGCCTACCTACATTTTCACATGGCCTTATAATAGGATGTGTCTCCCTTCCTGGAGAGTGTGAACATAGGTGTGTATAAAGAGGTAGAGACATGTTCTTATACATAAAAAGTTGTGGCCTTTATATGGAGTACTGTGTCTGTAAACAACTTACAGCACCATAAATGAAAGCAATACTCAACAGCGTCCATAACAAAGCCATATATCAATATATACACGTATACATAAAGGGACAGTATCACCATCAGTGACATCTATTAGATTGAAGTATGGACAGTTTTGTTATTCTTGGAATCATACCAAACAATCAACATAAGGCCTCAACAAAACAACAATGTAAAACTGCAAATTCCCCAAACAACACACATAGAAAACACACAAACCACAATAACTGTCAATATATTATAAACATCCACAACTTTTCTCCTTAACTGTTTCGTGACCATCACTGCTCGAACAACAACAATATCAACAACAAGTAATAAGTTCTGCCATGCCTTACGTAGTGTGCTCAGCTGCTGGATGCAGCAACAGTTGTCAGGTATCCACTACAGCAGTGAAGATGGACAATGTCAGGAGAAGAAAATGCAAGTGCAACCTGTCATGGTGCCATGTGTGCATGTGTGCGTGTGTGCGTGTGTGTGTGTGCGCGCGTGTGTGTGTGTGTGTGTGTGTGTGTGTGTGTGTGTGTGTGTGTGTGTGTGTGTGTGTGTGTGTGTGAAGAGTAGTCCCTATAAGTGTAATGCTTTCTTCTCCTGCCATAACAGATGTTACCTCAGTGAAGAATTTTACCTATAAAATTGTTATGACAGCTATCACTGCATGGTTAACTTCATTACATTTCATTAAACTGCATAGGTGTAATTATTTCCACTTATAATAAGTCAGAAGCAATAATCTAGCTAAATAACATGTCTACAAGTGCACACTCTGGAGATGTGCACATGTAATTGGCAGCTGATATTACTATGTCCAAATATCATATACAACTTTTCACCTGGAGATTCACTGATTTCTTGTCTTGTGAAGTAGACTGTTCTCTGAGATTTTCTCTTGAGCTGGAAGTCCAGTACAAACATACTAAACAGAGTTGCCATAATGATAAGTTATTTAGCTCCCATGTACAAGGTATAAGGTTTGAGTCTGACCTCCAGCCAATACCTGTGTGGAGTTTGCATGTTCTCCATGAAGCTCTGTTGAGATTTGATGGTGTAAATGGTAAATGGATTAAGGAGTTGACTTATGTGAGGGACCCATGCTAGTGGTGGGAGGGGGTCTATGTTCATCTTGTTACTAGTGCCATAAAAAGCAGCAGACCTCAATAAGCTACTGGCTGACTGGTTCCCAGTTTGCAAAACTTAGGTTACCTGGGATATATCTGTTGATGAAAAGCTAGGAATAAAACCATTCAACCTGATCTAAGAATTGCTGCACTCAATATAGGATAAATGACTGGAAGCAATTTGGAAGTGGATGCCATGATGGTAACAGCTTAGGATCCAAAGTCTAATACTCAGAGGATGACAGAGTGGAACATGTGGTGTGAGAGAGTCTTCAGATACAAAGAAGAATATCATCAGAAGTACTGACAGACTCAAGACAATCAAACTCCAGTATAAGATTTGGTGCACTATTCATAATGGCTCAGTTTCTGACAGCAAGAAAAAAGATTCAAGCAGCAATTGCAAGACCTAGTCTAGATAAAGATGAATTGGTGTTGGTGTTGATATTGATAATGGGGGATCTGAATGCACCTATTGCAACCTGCAGAATAGGATATGAGGAATGCCTCGGTCCATGTGGGTGTGACAATAGGAATAAAGAAAGAGAGGTTATTCTAGACTTCTGTCTGACAAATGGCTTGAAGGTGGTTAACACGTGGCTCAGTAAGAGTGACTGTCACAAGGTCACATACAAGAGTAACCAACATGCAACTGAGAAGGATTTTCTCCTAGTAAGGAAAAGGCATTAGGATGCTACCAGTGATTGCAAAGTCATCCCCAGTGAAACAATCAGCCCACAACCATCATCATCGCTTGCCACAACAAGCAAAAATCAGTGGTCAGAGCAGGTTCTAAGGTCAACAGAAAGTAAGCTGAAGACTTGGAATGTGACTGAAGAGAAAGCACAGGAGCTCAAGGAATTACTCAGGGCTCTAGCACCTCAGGAAGAAGAGGAAATAGTGGAGATGAAGACAAATGGCAGCACCTCAAAACTGTATGTATGAGGACTATTGAAGAGATATGTGGCCGAGCCAGGCATGGAAATAAGGTACGTATGGGATGTTTGTGGTGCAATGCAGAAATCCAGAAAGCCTTCAAAAGAAAAAAAAAAGATTGTAGGAAAAAGTGTGGAACAGAACAGAGGGACCAGTCTAGAAAGGAGTACTGGTTGGCAAACAAAGAGTCTAACAAAACAGTTGCAGTAGTATAGAACAAGGTGGCAGAAGCTCTTTCTCAGGTTACAAGACAAAGGCAAAACGATTAAGAAGAAGAAAAGCCAGCAACAACCTGCTTACCACTTCACAACATATCAAATGGAGATGAAATGAGTAATGAGGAAAACATCATTGAAGCTGTACTGCTCCAGGAACAGCCTACAATGAAAGAAGAAGAGTAACCCACTGCAGAAGAAGTGAGAACAGCAAAATGAAGTCAGGGGAAAGCAGCAGACTCATTTAAGGTCATTGCAAATATAATCAAGATGTTGGGTGAGTTAGACAAGAAATTGCTCCTGAAGGTACTCCTAGAAGAATGATGAACAGGGCATATCCCAGATGATCTGAGAATAACTGTACTACTACTGTGGGCAGTACCGTGGTATCAGACTCCTGCCACACTACATAAATGTTCAGGTGAGGGTGAGTGATAAAGGAATACAAGGAGTAGTAGAAAGAAAGATGGGGAGATGAACAGTTTGTATTCAGGTTGACATGTAGTAGAACTGACCCGGTTTTTGCAGTGTGGCAGTTGAGAAGAAGCTGGGATGAGAAAAAAGCCCAACTAGTCACTCCAAGATTTCATGAAAGCATATGGAAAATGCCCACAATATCTAATTTCAGCAGTGCTGTGATGGGTCAAAGTCCTAGATCATTGGTAGAATTAGTGTAGGCCAAGTAAAAAAGCCCCAATGACACAAGTATGAACAGTGTTTGGACCCAAAGAGTGGTTCTCAGTGGTAGTAAGTGTTTATCGGAGCTCATGCATCTCTGAGCCCACTGCTGTTCATACTAGTGATGGACTACATTAGCAAACAGGCCAGAGGAGACAGAATGACCAAGCTGCTGTATGCAGACAATGTGACATTACAGGCAGAGTCTGAACAGGCATTTCCACAAAAGCTAGGAGAATGGAATACAAAACTGAATGCATACAGGATGAACCTGAGTACAGATATGATAGCTGGGATGTTTGCAAATGGGGAAATCAGAAAAAGCTGAGAGCTGAGATAGAAGGGAAAACAGTGGGAAAAATTAACAGCCTCAAGTACCTGGGAGGGGTGGTTAAGGAGAATGAAATTATAAATGATTAGGTCAAAGCTAGAAATAGAGGGTGGTGCAGCCTTCTGGCACAGATTGTCAGGGGTGGAGTTAGACAGAAGAATGCCAAAGAAGCTGAAAAGTAATGGTACAAAAACTTGGGCAGTGAAGGCATACCAGTTAAGGAAGACAGAAGTGATGGGGATGAAGTGCTTGAGACAGGTGACAGGATGTATAATGTTGGACCGACAAAGACATGATGACATCAGAACAGAAGCCCAAGTAGCTCCAATTGCAGAGATGGAAAAACAGAGCAAATGTGGTTGGTTCAGATACATGTACAGTAAAACAGAAGACAATCAGGTAAAGAAGATTTATGACAGGGAAAATGCAAGAGGAAATGAGGGCATCCAGCAAGAGGATAATGTGAGAGTTGATCTGTGATAGTCAGACATGACTGTCAAAGAAGGTAGAAGAGTGTCACTAAATTGAGAGAGATGATGAAATCTGAAGCAACAACCTGACTCCAAGTAGAAAAAGGGACAACAGGCTTGATGATGATGATGATGACGATGATGAAATTAGTAACACAAATTTTGCCTTAAAGCTGACAGAAAACAGGTCTTGGGGTTGCTTTTATTTGTATGATTTTATTTGTGATTTAAAATTTAAACCAAACTAAATTTCATTTAGAAGAGGAGGTAGGGATCCCATAAGTTTTGGTGTTAGAATTGAGAATGCATGATTTGAGAATTGTATGTGTTTGTTTGGAATTTGGAGAGTGGTAGTGATGTTGAATACACTTTATAAGGTGTAGGAGAAGGATTTACAGATAAATTTTACTGGCAGAGGGGAGTATGCTTCAAGATGGAGGAACATGAAAAGAAGTAAGCCTCGTAGTTGATAATCTTGTTGTTATATAAAGTAACCATTTGGTTTTATTCAGAGCGATGCAACACTACTTTTGAGAGGGAGAGTTACCAATGAATAGTATATTTTACTGTTATTTGTTTGATGAGTTGTCAAGTTTTTGTAGGAGGCAGCTATTATGGGAGGTTTGCAGTCAAGTTGGCCTAAAAGTGTCCCTTTATCCTTTATCTATTCATAATCTAGCAGCATTGGATAGGCAGTGGATACATTTCTTGGTCCACAAAGGTATGGAGTTGATTTTCTTTCTAGTTTTGTTTTTTCTTTTGAAATTAAGTGTTAAGTCTAGCCAGGTGCCTAGATATTTGAAGGCAGAAGTTTGAAATAGGCTGTTTTTCTTATCTTTGATATCCATGTTTGAGCAAACATTAGCAAGTGTTTGTTATATACCCCCAAATATTGTTTTTGCTTTGTAGGGTTAAGAAGATGTTTATGTTGTTTTAGCCTTTATTAAGTGTGTATAAAGCAAGCTAAAGCTGGTTTTGGATGACTGAATGGAGTTGAAAAATCACTAAATGACCATAACATCAGCAGACAAGATCATAGGCAGGAGGGAAAGCTCACAAATGAACTTATTTTATAAAGATTGACAGTCACTTGACTGAAGAGGAAAGAATATATTTTACTCTGAATAGTCTGTCAGCTAAGAATTCTTTGAACTATATATACAAATCAACCAAGTTTTGATAAAGAGACATACCAAATGAAAGACCTTTCTGTGGTTGACGGAGGTGCCACAGTAAGGTTGCCTTTGTCCATATTTAGCAGTGTATCATGAGTGAATGTCCTAAGGTCTGTCAAAGTGGTATGGCTAGTCTGAAAGCCATGCTGTTTGTGGTAGAGAAGGTAGTATTTTTGAATGTTATCAGAGATTTGAAGATAGACATTTTTTCCAGAACTTTCCAATAGTTGGAAGGATAAATATTTGATGGAAATGAGTGGCAGTTTCTGGGTTTTGTTGTTTTGGATGTAGTTTCATTATGGATATTTTGTAAATTTGAGGTGTGATGCCATTAGTTAGGCAAACATTATAGATATGGAAGAGTGGAATTGCAAGGAAGAGCTTGTAGAATTAAATGAACAAGGCAGTTAGGTTATTGGAATCCGAGGTGGCATATAGGGGAATTTCACTTAATATAGGTTCAAGCTGTTTTTATCCAATGAGTTTAAAGTAGAAGTTAAATTGGTTAATGGGAATGGGAAGTGCTGTGGATGAGTAGAGTGAAAGGGAAGAACTGCAATCATGGAATAAATGTTTTGAGAAAGTCAAACTCTGAGAGTTGGCCTTCTGAACAATGCTGAGTCTTAGGAGAGGAGATTTTATGAGTGCTTTTAAGTGCTGTTAAAAGACTTACTTCCTCACAGAAATGTTGGGATTTTCATAGCAGTGAGCCCTGCTTAGCTTTATAGTAGTTAGACATGTATCTTCATATTGCTTGTTTTGGAAAATTTGCTTATTGTCTACAGTTTTCTGCAATGTCACATCATGATTCATCGCATACCCATAGGAGTTGTTTTAGCTTTTTAGTGGTGGAGAAGAATTTGTTTTTGAAACACAGCAGATATTTTATCAGTGTTGAAGCTGTTCTGTTAGGATCTCGAGAGGTGAGTATTTTAAAGCATTCTATGGTGAAGAGAATTTTTTTTCAGTTTTTCAAAGCAGTTAGCAGATTGCAGTCTAAAGGGAATAAAATTAGGAGGGAGTTTGTGAAAAAGAAACAAAGTAAGGGTGTGGCCAAGATGCCAAACAACTAACAGCTCAGAATTTTAGCTCTGCCTATTTTTTATTATTCTGACAGGAAATTCTATTTTTCTTTCAAAGAAAATTACTCAAAGACCTCTCAGAAGGAACACTATTATCTGTTTTTTTTTGTTATTTTTCAAAATTAGTTTTGGTACATATATATTTTTGTTTTCCTGTCAGAAGTTCTTCTAAAAGTGATACAGACATGAGTAACTCAAAGAACTCACACTAGGAGAGTATAGTGAAGAAGGAACTGCAATCAATAATTACAAATATTCAGAAACTTTCAATCAAAATGGACAAACTGGAAAATAAAATTGATAAGATAAAACAAGACAGCAATAAACAACTTGGTCTACTCAATGAGGTAATTAAAAAACATTCTGAACAATTTTTCTGTATTGAAGAAGCAGTGAATGACCTTGGTGGCAGATTGTCTGAGTGGGAAAGTCAGAATGAATTTCTACTGAAGCAGAACAGCAAACTACTAGAAAAAGTGGAAGATTTAGAGAGTAGATCAAGGAAGAATAATATAAGAATTTACGGGGAACCAGAAAAAAAAAAGCAGGCAGTAACATGATACAGTTTTTAAATAACTGGTTACCTACAGCACTAAACCTCTGAACCACACAAAAAGAAACAAACGGCCTGGAAGCTCCCAAAAGGAATCCTAGAAACGAACCAAAATACAATGCAGCAAGTCTGTCAGCCAGATAATAATCCAAATAGTCGAAGTCAAATAAAAGTCTCTGTAAAAAGCCACCAATTTATTTAAGCCTTAAAAATATAGCTTAAACCTACTTGAATCTCTTTCATTTGGATTTGGAGGAGCCCATCAGTCTCTTGTCAAAACTAGCTTCAATTAGTAACTGCTCCACTCCTATATCCATAATAGTTAGATTTTTGTCCACCCTAGACAAGGACATGGTATTAAAGTCTGCCTGGTCAAATTGTCCTGTCAAAATAAATGGAAAAACATTAATTTTGATAATGATTATACCTCCTCTGTTATTGCTAGAAGGAAAGAAAGTGTTCCTTTAAAAAATCCCTTAAAATACAACATAAAAGCTCAGGTGTTATTGCCGGCCAATATAAAAATATATTTCCCTGATAGTGAAAAGATCTTCAGTTCTCTGCAAGAAGATATGGATTTTGTTGAGGAGAAAACCTATTATCACACACAGAACATATGGACTGGACTGCACAAAGCCCAAAGAGACATGCAACAAAAAATGGATGGATTTCCAAAGAAGGAGCTAATAAAAAAACTAAAGGATAAATATGATATTTTAATGTATATTATTTTAACTTTAAACATTTCACTTCATAATTTTACCTCTGGGAAAATTTAATAAGGTTAATGATGATTATCCTTTCTTCTTTTCTATCTTATTTATCTTTTTCTTAGTTTTCCTCCTGTTTTTTTCCTTTGTTTCTTATAATATTATTATTGTTCTCATGTAGCTGTCATTCATTCTGTTCCTTTTTCTATTCACTATTGCCTGTCGGTTATGTGTCTATACCATGTGGTTTTAGTCTCAATATTTCTAGAATCTATTAATATTATCTATATGCTGATGTGCTGTGAATGGATTGCCTTAATGTGTGTGAATGGTTGGGTAATACACTAATACTTATTTGGTGTGTAAGGGTGTTTATAATTATGAATGTGGTTTTAGTTATTTAACTAAATATATTAATACGATTGTGTGTTGATGTACTTGTGATTAATATTTGGTTGACTGCTGTGGAGAAGTGCATGTCTCTTTTTTTGTTGTTGTCTTTTATTTCTAACTTCCCTTATTGTCTTATTAATGCTGTGTCCAGCTTGAGCCCTTGGTTGAAATACTTTATTGTTAGAGAAGGGTAGATATTGTAGTAGTTTTCACCATCATTTGCTTACAGGCGATGTCTTTGTAGTATATCTGTTGCTGATTTATTATGTTTTATACATTGCTGCATGTTTCATATGATTCTGAGCAATATGTAATGTCTAATAGGGCTAAAATATATTAAAGGGCTTTATTAGTGGTTTTATGGACTTTACGATGATGGCATCACCTCTGTTGATTTGTATGTCATCTGACGCTCTCATAAAGTCAGCATGAGCTCTTTTTGGCTTGTTTTCCCACCTGAAGACTTGCAGAAGCTTTTGCAAGTGAATTTACAATCATGTGCTATGTCAGAAGTTGCCCAAGAATCATCGCTGCAATTAACTGCAATACAGTGATTAAAACAGATGGTGACCTTCAATCCCACGCTAAGCATCTGGAATTTGGAGATGAAAGCTGAAATTAAACTAGGAAGGCAACAGAGTCAAAATAACAGGTATTCCATTAAATAAAAGCTAAAGAAGTGTCGTTTTAATTCTTCTTCTTCTTCTTCTTTCGGCTTTTCCCGGTTAGGGGTCGCCACAGCGGATCATCTGTCCGCTCATGATTGGAGTTTTACGGTGTCGAGTTGCCAGCCTGGCGCCCAACTTTCCACGGAAGGCATAAACATGCATGCACTCATGCCTAGGGCCAATTTAGAATATCCAATCTACCTACAGCATGTCTTTGGGATGTGGGAGGAAACCGCAGCACCCGGAGGAAACCCACGCGACCAAGGGAGGACATGCAGACTCCACACAGAAGGCACCCCAGCCAAGGATCAAACCAAAGAAAAAGAACTGTCGTTTTAATTATTTTTCTGAATTATAATCCATCACAGCACTGATATAAAGGCTGTGAATGCATAAACTTTTTAACTTTTTAGGAAAGACTTTTCGGAGCTCTTTGCTGACTGTATCATTTTCTAGAGCTCTTGGTTCACAAAACATTCATATTTATTCTGTCATATTCTATTCAAACTTTTTTTTTATTTTTATTTGTCTCAGTAAATATACAAGAACACAAAATATATATATTTTAGTGGAGTTGTGACATTACAAAGCCACTAGATGTGAACAAATGTAGATGTTTAAGTAAATGTTTATGTCTATGCATTTAATCCTGAATACATATTTGGGCAAAGTTGTTCATACACCTCTAATATGACTAACAGCATGGTTTGTTTAGCAGTTTATAAAACATTTTATATGTATATATATATATATATATATATATTTAAATAGCACGGAAATTATATTTATTTCAGAGGTGACCTGGGGCATTTTGTATTTAATTAATTTGTCTAGAGTCACTTTGTAGTAAAAATGGTACTCGATGAAATAAACTTCAGAACTTTAATATGCATCTTGATAGTGGCACAGGACCTAATTCTTTTGTGCTGAACAGTAGGTTTCTGTAAATATGGATGTAAGATTACAGTGCAGTAGTGCTTAATAAATAGGATAGGTTTTGAGTTAGGATTAGATTTGGGACAGCCAGATCACAGTGAGAAAAAGAGGGCTTTTCAAATGACGACTCAGTTTTAGGGAGATAGTGCTTAAGAATGAGGATAATGGACTCAGGTGGACTTCAGGAAAAAGATGGGGTGCAGTATCTGTATCTTATGTATTTAATTTGAAGACTGCCACATCAGGAGAGTTGTTGGACATGTGCATAAGGGCCAAACTGTGTGCATACTCATTAAGTTAACTCAGACCTTAAAGTAGATTTGGTCCCCCCTTTCCAGATAACCACACTGCTGTGGTGACGATACCTAAATTATTATTTTTTTTCTTTCTGTATCGGCAAACTATCATAATATCTGGAGTAGAGGCTTTGGTCTAGCTATATACTTGTCTATACAAAATATATAGTAATTTCTTACTTGTTGTTGAATATGCCCAAATGTTAAGGAAACACTGATATGTTTTGACTTGTATTAAATACCACAGATTTGCTTTCTTGGCATTTGGAGTGAGCCTATATCATAGAAGCCTATTGAATAGTACACTTGTTTATTGATATATACTAATTGGATAGTCCAAAAAAATATTGTGAAGTCTAGCCAATTAAACTTATGAATAAAATCGATGAGATAGACTTTCTTGGGGAGAAGCTCCATACTACATACTTCAGATGGGAATTTAAGATTGCACAACCTATCATCCAGTGCACCACAAGATGATGCTAATATGTCACAATGTTAATGTTTGATGTATAGTAGAAGCTTGATCTACAAGAAGGGGTTCATTAGATTAGGAATGTATCTGACTGGTGTTTGCTCTGGATGTTTAGTGTGTTATTTGTCTTGTATAGATCAAAATGATCAAACAGAATAGGATCTCTTTTGGTTTGGAAGGCCAAGCGGAGATAATCATAAGAGTTTGTCTCTATGTTCTTGAGTATATACAAAGGTGGCGGTCATTCGAATATGGGAAAGCCCTGTCAATTGTAATTGACCCCCTGAAGCCTCATCCACTTACTATTTCTACACTCCATCTGTCCTGGACAACACAAACAACAACATCAAACTATACCTGTCCATGTGTGAGGAATAACCTATATATGAGTATATGGACATGTGTGTGTGTGTGTGTGTGTGTGTGTGTGTGTGTGTGTGTGTGTGTGTGTGTGTGTGTGTGTGTATGTATGCATGTGTATAAGACAAACAGCAGTCCCTTACATTCTTTGTAGAGTATTTTCTGTGGCTGTATTCCAATAAGTTTTGGAATTCGAGGCCAAATCCTGCACCAAGTTTTAACGATTGCTTTATTGCTTGTTGAATAGTTCTTCATCTTGGATTGGTTGATTAGCATATAATTGCACTGTTTATGTTGTAATTAGCATGCCGTGATGCTTATCATGTTTGTGTGGCACTCCACACTGTGTAGAGCTGCTTACTGAATACAAATCAGCATGCTACCATGAAGACTTTATTGGATCCACACCATAAACATTATGATGGCATTTCTGGATCCAGCTGTCTTTGGTGAGCAGGTGGGACACAACTTCATATATATTAGTATTATATTTTCTGAAAATAAGAGTAAGCATTTGGCTAAACTGGAATACCATAAAGAAACACATAATTCTACCAAGTAAAAGAAAAATGAAGATTGTCTGTGCCTTGCATGGTAGAATTTTAATTTTGAAGAGGTTCAATAACAGTGAAATCCTGCAATAATCTGAAAATAACACACATGGCATATTTCTGGCCAAAGCTTCTTCCTCTGGTCAGAAAAAAATAATGGTTTACTTATCATTTTAGTGACTGCTACAATGTCAGATCATTAAATAATGCAACCAGAAGGTTGCAAGAAAAGAACGCAGAGGACTACTTGCTCAAAGAGCTGGACTTGCCCCCCACACACACACACACACACACACAAACACACTTCTGGACCCATGTTAGCACTTGTTCCTGTGTCCACACAGATCACAGGATTCAATGTTCAACATTGTTCGAACAAGTAATCCTCTGCATTCTCATCTTGCGACCTTCTGGTCACATTATTTAGCCATTCGACATTGCAGTGATTGCTAAAATGATAGTAAATCCATATAATTCTGTAAAACTAATAATTTCCATGGGTGATAACAAGAGCAGGCAATGCAATTTCTTTTGTAACTATAAAAGAAGCTACAAAACATATTTACATTAAGCAGCAGAAAATATATGCATGGCATTAGCATACTGAATAGAAGTTCACCTTATATAGAATTAGGTAAAAAATGGACAATGGTGGCAAGTGGAAAGTACTGGATTTATATTACTGAAAGTATGCATACCATTCTGGCAGGTCTGCCTGCAAATGAAAGCAGAATAGAGTAGAACAGGAATGTAGTGTTATGAGGACTTTTCAGCATTAGATAAGAGACATAGTAGGAGTTTGCAGGCATCAGCTTTGTGAATCCTATACCAGTTCCTTGATGTAATACTGCAGCATATGGAGGAGAATATTCCCACAGACAGCAGAGGAGAAATCCAACACTATGGAGGCATTCTAAGACATTGTCCATGTCTGTGAAGTTCAAGGAGGTGGGTCACTGTCTGTACTCTGACATTATGACCAGTATATCAACCAGAAAGGTTTCCATTATGTCAACTGCCAGATGGTGTGCTATGCTCAGGATATTATATCCAGTGTGTCTGCAAGTCATTCAGGCATCCCCTCTAATTCACTCATCTGGCACATGTGCAACCACTTACAGTGTTTCATGCTCATTGATTTTCCACAGGGTCATCTAGCTGGCAGGTACACACATTACCAGCTGCATAGTCATGGACAGACTGTTCTCATGGACATAAGTAGCTCATACTATTCAACTGTCCAGATTTTCGCAGGATGCTCAGATTTGGTCTGTTTGTCATCAGTTTTGTAGTTTTCTGGCAAATCACTGGAGGACTGAAGGCAAATATTGATATACATTTCAGTTTCAGACTTCATGTCCTAGAGAAATGCATGTTAACACTAATCCTGTTATTCCGGGGACTTTTTAAGTTTATAAGAGTGATATTTAAAATCTGTCCCTATTTTTGGGCCTTTGTCCTCCTATACTTTTAGGCTTTGTCAATATTTCCTGTGTTAAGAGGTTGGGAGATATGAGATGGCTGGTCACTCATAATGGTTTTCTCTGTTGTGTGCTGCAGATAATGCTTGATATGCCATGGAACCATGGCTAATTACCCCCTCCTGAAACCCTTAGACATTAACAGAGATGGGCTACAACACTGAGCTGTCACAGATAAGGAACACCCTTGAACATATGCTTGAATTCCGGAAGGCCCGCTTCTGCTGCTTGGAAACATTTGATGGTGCACTGCACGCATAACTGATACCCTCAGTAAGTTATCTGTGCTTTGCACAATGGTGCAGAGTATGGTGGTGTTCAAGCAGATATCAGAAGCATAGCTAGGTTGGGGGTGAAAGTGACAGATGACCTGGGTGCAAGGTGATAGGGACATGACTGGCAGATCTATTCATTTTTTTTCTTTAATTTAATGCTTGTCACATAAATGCAATTGCCTCCTTATAGCAATGGCTCTGGTAGATACGACACAGAAAAATGACAGTAATGACTCTTAGACCTACCGCTGTGGAGGAGGAGGAGGAGGAGGAATCAAATGAACACTGTCTGAGTAACTTACTGCAACAGTACTCCATTCAAGGTAAAGATGGTTGCACACACTGTGGCACTGGCAAAGAGATGGCACCCAGTCTGAAACTGTCATGAAAAGGAAAACATAATAAAACTGCTATATGCATGAACACACGCATGCTATGCAGTACAGTGCACTGACTGCCCACCTGTGCATCAGACATTACATTACCTTACTAATGCAGGCCAGATGGATGACAGGGCCAGTTATCATCATTTTTAAGGTAAGATGGGGTATAGTAAAAAATGACAGAACTGATACCATAGGTGCAAGGGTTATGGAAAATGGATGTGGTAAACTCACAGATAGCTGGATTGAGGGTGTCCAGGATTACATCCTCCAGTGTTGGGTTGCAACTGTCATTTCATGACCATTAGCCAGAGTTACCATGTGGCCCTGGATTGATAGGAGGAGATGCAATCTGCATGACAGATGGTATAGTGCTTTGGTAGCTTGCACAGCAAGTCTGCTCTGGATGTGCATACCAATGATCCAGGCACAGGCAACTGTTATTTACACCATGGCAGAGACTGTGAGTGTGCTGCATGACCTGTGTGAGTAAGTGCAACTGCTACAAGGACTGCAGGACTACCTGCACCACATGTTGAGTGGCATATCATATACTAATCTAGAGGTAACATGCTTGTATAGAGAAGTGATGGTTCATGTCAGCCACTGATACATCATGAGAATTCTGGGAAATGCACACAATGCCCATGCAAGCATCCAGAAACAAGGTGCAGGCCCACAGGTCAAACTTGTGCAGATGGTCATACACTATTCCAGAGACTTCAGCATTACCAGCCCTCTCCATGACTGCCTCTACCACTCCCAGGCATGTGGACTGTCAAGCTCATGGCTGGTGCTTATCTCTGCTCTGCTGTAGGGAGTCTCAACCTGACCAGCTGCTCTAGTTCCTAAAGTTCAACACTATCCCTGTGTGTGTGTGTGTGTGTGTGTGTGTGTGTGTGTGTGTGTGTGTGTGTGTGTGTGTGTGTGTGTGTGTGTGAATGCTTGTGTCTGTGCTCATGCGTATTTTCAATAAAAAGATTTTTTAGCCTTCCCAAAAAGTTAGCAACTATAAAGAAGAAAAGTTAATCTGTAGTGAAACAGAATTGTCTAACACGTGTACCACACTACATAAACAATCCTTCATTCTGACCAAAGAAAACAAATATGTCTATCAACAGCAGATTAAAAAGAATATGTAAGTGCATATTTTCAATAAAAAGATTTTTTAGCCACCTCAAAAAGTTAGCAACTATAAAGATGAAAAGTTAATCTGTAGTGAAACACAGAATTGTTTAACACCTGTACCACACTACATAAAGAACCCTTCATTGTGACCAAACAAAAGAAATGTCTATCAACAGCAAAATAAAGAGAATGTGTAAGTGCATTAGAACCAGCTCCGTATCCCCTTAACTCATCTAGAAAAGCATTATGGATTATGAGTGTCTCAGATGACAATCAGATTATTATGTGTTTAGAAACGGGAGCCAAGAAATTCACCTAAACAGTGGAGAAAATCAAATCTCATGATAGAAAACTGACAACCATTTCAAGAACTTGTAATGATGTCTTTATGATTGGACAAATATAATCCTAATTATTTGCAATTTATTGAGATGTATCTGCTCCTTGCACTACTAGTCATGAGCACAGTGAGAGAGAGGGAGATAGAGAGAGAGAGAGAAGGAGAAAGAGAGAGAGAGAGAGACAGAGAGAGAGCGAGCTTTGGGAAATCAAAGTGTTTCACAGTTTTGAGAGCTGCAATACAGTTAATGCTACCAGATATTTATTTGTAATAAATGGGGTTTTAGCTGCTCCAATTTAGTGCAATAGATTAGAGGGAAAAGAACTTTGGAACTGTGAGGTGTTTTACAAATTTGGAAACTGAAGCACACAAATATCAACCATAAGTGATGTACCTTTAAAGCTGTAACACACTGTCATAAAGCACAGCCAAAAAAAAAAAAAAAAAAGCTGAAAGTAATCTGAAGTGTAGTACAGATTTAAAGCCTCTGTTTTGTGGTGACTGTTGTTTATGCTTTAGGGAGAGACTAGATTATAGAGGTGCTAAAGGTGTATAACAAAAGTAATCTTTTCCCCGCGTTTGAAACCTAATCATAATTCTCTAGTACTATAATAATTTTATTTTCTGCATTTGTTTCACTACTTTCACCTAATTGTATAATGCTATTATACAAGTTCAAATCATACCTTGAGATAATCCCTCTGCACTGTCTTCCTCATTTGATAGATTTTCAAAGCAAGCATTTTTGTTTTCCTGCAATGAACCAGGGGTGTTGATGGTAAGTCTCCTCATCAGTATAGTGAGTTGCACTACAGATTGCAGTCCAGCCTTCTCACTTCTGTTTAGTGCATGTATAAAGTTTTCTTTTTTTGTCTTTTATTTTGCTCATTCTTCCTATTCTTCAATGTAATATGTTTTAGAGTGTGAGCAATACATCACACATCTAGTAAAGTCTAATACATTAACTTCATTTCTCGGACAAGCTGAGGATATTCTGACATTGAAAAATGTAAGATGGGGTGTTTTTTAGGCAGCCATCTGCTGTAATAACTTTACAAAACTGGTCTAACATCTATTGCAGAGGACAGTCCACTGCATGAAGAGATGAGTTGGAAGAACTCCACAAGTATACACTTTATGTAGAGTGACAACATTCATCTTGTCTGGCAGGTGTGTAGTTCCATCTGTCCACCATTTGTTTGTTGCAAAGTGTGCTCCACCTGATACTTATTAATCAAGCTTAGTGGATTGCCTGTCTTGGTTCTATTATTTATATCAGTTAATCCTCCAAGATGCTAAATTTCCCATTTTGCTATCATATTGCTATGGTCATGACAGGAACCCTACCAGTAAACTCTACCAGTATGTCCTTTGTGGTAACCTATCTATTATAAATAACCTCATTTTTCCACATCCACATCTATAAACCTGAATATTGATGAGTTGGTAGTATGTACTAGTAACCCCATTTGGTGGTAAAGGCATGAAATAAACAATGTATGAGTGGGGCTTTCTTGTTGACAATCTCTGAAATGTCAGACAACCACATCATAACAATGGTTTGGAATATTTAAAGAACATTGCATATATTGTTATATAGTAACTATTCAAATACAATAAGTTACCTTGTGCATGATCTCTAAGAACTCAAAAATTCCTATAATGGGAAAATGTTTATATGATTTCAAGTTAATGTGCTGGACTATAGGAGACTAAGGAATCATTCTTAATTGAACTAAAATAAACTTTAAAACAATAATTGTAACAAAGCTTAATATTTAAAAGTTCTAATATGATTTCTAGTTGAATTGGCCTCCATATAAATGCAAATAACCTAGGTGACATATACCTCATCATTCAGGTTAGCACAGAGAAATGAGTTTCACTTATAATTTTTTTTTTTCAGTTTGAGAACTCCTGTGAGCTAGTCAGGAAACATTGCTTCTTTTGTTAGAAATAAAAACAGATCAATAACTAATCATAGATGACATATTCAAAGAATGCATGAAAATGTTAGAAATTGTTTTCTTCTGACACATCTGACAAATATTTATGCTTGCTATGCTGCCTTTTCAGATTTGGTCAATATTCATTTAAAATGAAAATGTCTGTTTTTCCTCCACTTTATAGAGAAACTGGACAATTCCAAGCTGTTGGTCAACAGGCAAAAACAGTTATTATACAAAGACAAACATATTATTCCTATTAAAATATTGAAGCACAGCTATTCGTACAGTTTCACATAATTAAGAAATTATTTTCACTGCTAGTTTATTGATTAAATTTGCAAATATGTCATTCAATTCAGGCTTATAAGAAACAATAATAAATGTGGACAGCACTCTCTGTTGTATACTGAGAGTGACTTCCTTGGCATAGTTGTCAGTCACTATCTTCATATATACCCTATTACTTTCACAAAATACAAATCATGTGCAATTCTGTATCGGTAACTGAACTGTTCATTAATGGGAAATGAGTAGGAATGGATTTTAAACTATTCTCAGTCTTATGTTGCTTGTTTAGATACTTAAAATTTTAAAGAGGATCTGTGAACATTACTACCTTAACTGACTTTAGCTTTTAGTTCTAGCTATACTGGCTAAACAGACAACTCTTCTGACAAGTATGTACTTCTCTTTATAACCTATAATTTTATATGCCTGTGGTGCTGATTATTAAATTAAATAAAAAGAAATAACCTCTGCACAACTTAATCTTACAGACTGACCTTTCTGCCTCGCACACGCTTTTTAATGCAGACTTCTGCTGTCTTATATCGTCCTGAGAAGATGCAAATACAAGAACAAATGGGCTTATGTGTGCTTTATTTTTATTCCATTTATCTAAACCACATGAAAATACAATTGCATTTTGTATTTTATCTTTCATGTTTACTTTTATATCATCTTATAGTGTTATCTTTTGCTCCTTATACCTCATAAAATATTTGACTGTGTCATGCAGAGCACTCTGCTTTGTTCATTATTTGAACCTTGTCTGTGAATCTTAATTTTCAAACTTTATAGGTGTACAAGACCTTAAATAGATAGTTAAATGTAGGCGCCTACCTCATTTCATCCCCACAGTACTTGGTATCTGTCCATCACTCAGGAAAATGCAGTCAATGCATCCATTGCTGATGTTTTGATTGTATTTTGTCTGAAATTAACAGCTACACCTCACTCAAATATGACTCTGTCATTGTCCATGTTGGTGTGAATGACCTGAGACGTACCTCCCTGGACTGCATGAAAAGAGACACAGAGGAGCTCTCTGATCTTGTAGCCCAGGCAGGTATGACCCTAGCTCTGAGTAGCATCCTGCCCTCACCCAGTACAAGGACAAAATGATTGACTTCAACAATTGGATAAGCTTCTGTTGTCATTCTAAGGGGATCCAGTATCTGTCTGACTGGGATGACATGATCGTCAGACCATGATGCTTTGCCAGAGATGGCCTGCACCTGTCGCCCTTGGGATTCTGGATACCGAATAAGGCTCTTGCCACCCCTATAGTGCCTTTTTTAGGCAAGGTTCAAATGACAAATTCACCACTGTAACAGGTACAAGCAAGCAAAATCTGAGGGTAATGCTACTCAATGCTAGAAGTTTAAACCCGAAAATGCATTCACTTGAGGCACTCCTTAAAATAGACATCTGTGCAGTGACAGAGACCTGGTTCAAGGCTCTAGAGAGCACCTCTGCATTACCAGGCTATAATTCATACCACACCTTTCAGCCACCTAACCTGGACAGAAACACTAAAGGTGCAGGCGTGTCCATATTCATTAAGGATATCCACATCTCCAGGCTTGTTGCTCAGCATAATGCATCTGAGATTATCCAAGTGCAACTAACTCTGGGCAAGACCACAATCCAAATTGTAACTTGCTACAGATCCCCCACCATGCCCCAGAATTCCCACTCCTCATTTCTTGATACACTGGAAATATTGGGGTGCAACCCAATACCCTAATAATGTGCGATTTCAACTACCCCACCATTAACTGGAAAAACTAGTCATGTTCCAACTATTTTGCTGAACGTTTTCTGGAATTCATAAATTCCAATTTCTTAGATCAGCTTATCCACACCCCCACCAGGGGCAGCAATATCCTAGACCTGGTCATTACCAACATGGGTGGCCATTGTTCCACACCAGAGATCAATTCCTTGTTGGTCAGATCTGACCACAAGCTAATCAGCCTAGACATCCACATCCCGCCCCCACCCCCCACTAGGGAAACCACCATAAAAAAAATTCTCCAAAGCTAACTTCACGCTTCTTTAGACAGAAGAGGCAAACTTCACAACACCCTTGCAGACGGACAATAAAGGTACGACTGCTGAATCCTACACAAATGCACTTTATAAGCACTTGCACGAGTGCATGGATCATGCTATCCCTAACAGAACCAAGATGCTGTCCTCCAAAAACAGGAAGCCAATCTGGTGGTTCCACTTAATTAATTTGATTCCTTTGCTGTGACTGGATTGGTTGGCAGTATTTTAAATTTGTTTAAATTAAGCTGATTGATTGTTTTTTGAGATCTGATGAAGCATGTTTTTAAATGTGATAGGGCTTATCCGTTGAATATACAATACATTTAACTGATTTTTTGAGCCTGGTGGTCCTGCCTTGTGTTTTCACCTTGGATTTTTCACAATTTCTTGGCTTGGACCTTTGGGTAGCAGGATACTTTTTTGCTTTTTTGTTCCTGTTTGTTTCTTGGTATACCTGCGACCACATGGCTGAAAAGCTACCTCCTGAGATGGATTCCTTTCTGGATAGAACTGACTTGGATATCCGTTGGGATAATCTTACCAAACAACAGACTAACCCTCTTTTGAGTCTTGCTCTGGATGGCCCGTCTACATCTTTTCCATCGAGTACTACAGGGAATGTGAATGAGTTTACAGAGCTCCTTAAGATTTTAGAGGATGATTTATATAAATTACAAAGCCTAATTTGGCAGCATCAGCACTTTGAAGCGTACATTAATTACAGCATAGTTCCTCGCAGCATGAGAGTGTTGTGTATGCCTACTTATGGGGATACTTATCCCGACCTACTTAAAAAGTGGTAAAGTTTAAACATCAATGTTGGCTTTCAATACATGTCTCTCCTGATTGAGTACTTTACCCCTATTGAGAGAGAGCTGACCGATAAGGTGGAGGCTCTGAACAGAGATCTATCTACTCGCTTTCAAGGTGAAGTTTTTTACAATATGTTGTCAACTTTATATGTTAATGTCACTTCATATGGTAATAGATTGCAACATACTAAACAGCAGGAAATCCTACGTGATTTCCGAGATTTTTCAGTGGCAATGTCTTTGTATGGTCCAGGTCTGCCGCTAATCATAGCAGCAATGATACCAGATCTGCACGCTCTACCTATGCAGCCAGTGCTGTTTTGGCTGCTACAGCAATTCCTTCTAGCAGCTCTATAGTGTCAGGAACCCCTGGGGATGGGGATGGCTCAGCTTATGGTACTATGGCTGCTGTAATTACTCCTTCCATTTCTGCTGCATCTTCTGACTCGATGGGAGTGCCACCTCTTTTAATTTCTGGGCAAACACCACCACCTAATCAACTTGGTTTCCATGCTGCTATGAATATGGATATGGGAGCGAAATCTAAACATATGACTCTGCTTAATTTGGACAATTTTTTACCTCTACCCACAAGAAATCGGACAAGGTCACCAACAAGAAGACCCAGCTGGGGACGACGAAAGAGAAAGTTCTCTGGAGATGACAACAGTGTGGATCAATGAACCAGAAAGTAAATGGACTTGTTTTTAACTTGTCTAATTTTGTTCTTACTACAGCAGAATATACTCTGTTGAATAAGTGTCTTTCTTACATTCCCTCACCAGGTACGAACTTAACAGACTTACTTTTAGACCTTAGATTTTTTGGCAGGAATATAGCTTTGATATTAATGCACTCTAATGAAGATTCTCTTAATAATATTGAGAATGGTTCTAGGTTAAAAAGGAAGAGTTTTTTTGTCCTGTTATTCCAACACATGTTGACTGATTTGTTAGATTATGTGAATATGATTTTTATGAATTGTTCTCCTGTGAAAAACACTGTAAGAATACCTATTTTAATATGTCTAAGGATGAACATAGAGCACT
Organism: Protopterus annectens; assembly: GCF_019279795.1. NCBI lineage: Eukaryota > Metazoa > Chordata > Ceratodontiformes > Protopteridae > Protopterus > Protopterus annectens. The sequence goes on along the minus strand of NC_056732.1, from coordinate 1,206,831,035 downwards.
TCTTTCTTTGCGTGAAAATGATGCTCTAACCATTAGACCTGCTGATAAGGGTGGTGGCATTGTCCCTTTAGACTCTTCTAGTTATATCAAGGCTATGTTAACTATGTTGCAAGACCCTCAGACCTATCAAATGATTGATACCCCATTTCTGGACAAGGTTATTAGAGGAATCTGGGATAATATATATGATATCCTAATGTGTAGGCAGATTGATTACCAACTTTATTCTTATTTATGTGTTGAACATCCATTAGCTCCTTTAATAAAAGGTCAGCCTAAGATACATAAGTCTTTGACATCTCCCCCAATGAGACCTATTGTATCTGGTGGTGGCTGGGTGACTGAGACCATGTTGGTTTATGGTGAACATAAGTTGGGTCCATTAGTTAAAAAGATTCCTACTATACTTAAAGACACTCTCCAACTGTTGGATGACATTGAGATCCATAATTGTGATCCACATGTTCAAAATGTATTTTGGTTACATTAGATGTTAAGAACCTATTTACATCTATTCCTAATGATTTTGGACTTGAAGCTGTTAGAGAGGTTCTTACTAGCTGTGAAAGTATGTCTAATGAGGAGACTATGCTTATTACCACACTTTTAGACATGGTGTTGACTAATAATATCTTTATTTTTAATGGGCAGTTATATTTACAGCGTTGGGATGTTGCAATGGGTACTTCCTGTGCGAACTCCTACGCTAATCTTGCCATGTATCATTGGGAGAAGGCTTTTTTGTTTGACCATTTGGGGTTTTTGAATATTCCCCTTTATCGACATTTTGTCGATGATATTCTATTTTTATGGAAAGGTGATGAAGCAGGTTTGAATGATTTTGTTGCTTACTTGAACTCTGCAACTCATTTCTTAGAGTTCAGTATGACCTCTTCTTGTGTTTTTGTAGGTTTTCTTGATATTACCATTCATCAAGATTCTGCTGGACTATTGAGTACCAAATTATGCCGGAAACCCTGCTGGACGAATGCTTTACTGCATTTTAATAGCATGCATCCCAGGATGACCTTTTCCAATATTGTTAAGAGTCAATGCCATAGACTGAAGAGAATTTGTAGGGATCCAGATGATCTGATATTACAGCTGAATGAGCTATATAGGTTATTTTTGGAGAGGGGCTATAAAAAATCTATTTTATTAAATGTAAGACAGGAAGTAATGGGCTTGAGTGTCTCCTCAACAAGACATATGACTGGTTATGTTAGTAGCAATAGGCTCCACTTTGTCACCACCTACACAGGGGATAGCGGTTGTATAGTAGAAGTGGTGAAGAGTAACTGGCATGCTCTTTAATTGGACCCTGCCACTGCCAGGATAGTTGGGAGGTCTCCCTGTTTCACATATAGAAATAGTAACAACTTGAAACACATTTTATGCAAAGACGTGGTGGGGTGTCCCAATAGTAGTTTGATTCCAAATAGGAGTTTGAGCTATGGGACTTTTTCATGTAAGCATTGCAGGATGTGTAGTGTTATAACTGTTGTACAGAATTTTGACCATCCTGTCTTAAATTATAGGTTTGTTCCTAGATTTATTGCTACCTGTAACAGTGTCAACTTAGTATATCTTGCATCTTGTAATTGCTGTACCTGTTTCTATGTATACACGAAGGTTGAGAGACAGGATTTATAATCACTTATATGACATCAGAAATTTAAATCAACAAAATGCATTAGCTAAACATGTGGCTAATTTTAGTACCCATACATTTAGCTTTAGGATTTTGCAAATAGTGCTGATTAATATGAGAGGGGGCAATTTGAATAATCAGTTAGAGTTGGTAGAAGTTAAATGAATTTTTAGATTGCGTGCCCATATTTTTCCAGGGCTTAATAATCATGTCAGTCTTAAACCGACCCTGGCAGCATGCCCAATAAAATAATATGTAATAAAATAAAATGTAACGAAATTAAATAAAATAAATTAAAGTAAGATAAGGTGGGATGAGCTAAAGTAAGTCAGAATCAAAGTACAATAATATTGTTGTCTGGACTATGACCAGTTCATAATATACATTGTAACTGGTATAGGACATTTTTTGCATTTTTTATAAATTTTTTTGAGTTGTTTTAATTTTATTTTACTTCTCCCTATTTATGTATGTTTATATATTTGAAGTCTATTTATGTCCTGTTTTTATATACATATACTTTTACATGAATTTATATAACTATATTAGGATTTGTGTGTGTGTGATTGTTGATTTTATACATACAACTTATTGTCTGCTTAACATGGATTGTATTCTGTCTCTAGTCAGCATTCGCCTTACTGCTGAAGGGGTTAATTAATTAATTAATTAATTTGATTCCTTTGCTGTGACTGGATTGGTTGGCAGTATTTTAAATTAGTTTAAATTAAGCTGATTGATTGTTTTTTGAGATCTGATGAAGCATATTTTTACATGTGAAAGCGCTTATCCGTTGAATATACAATAAATTTAACTGATTTTTTGAGCCTGGTGGTCCTGCCTTGTGTTTTCACCTTGGATTTTTCACAATTTCTTGGCTTGGACCTTTGGGTAGCAGGATACTTTTTTGCTTTTTTAATGGTCTTCTTTAGGTAATGATTTGGTTCATGTTTTATATTCAGTATGTAGTATTTAATAACTTAATTTAATATCTTATTTTCAAATGCAGGTACATGCTCTCACCCAGAACTCTGTAGATTTTTTTTACTCTAGTCACCATTCCAGTATTTGTACTGTTTATATGTTTATTGATTCATGTATTGCATTTCTTTATTGGAAATATCCAGCAATAAAAGAAGTCCTATTTTCAGTTTAGTCTCATAGGAGAAAAAAGTAAAAAAAAACATACAAGCACAGAGAATAGATATCAAGAATAATTGTCGAAATGTTAATGAAAGATGGAGTCCTGAATTAGACAATAAATTAATGCATGAATAAATAAATAAATAAATTCATGTTCAGATTTGTCTAAAAGACCAGAACAATGAGACATCTATGGGGAACAATTGCAAGGAATCGCACTTTTGCCAGCTCATCTATACAAGAAGGAAAAAAAGGATAACTGGAAAGGAATACAGCCAACAATAGAGACCAGCAGCTGCATCCCTATCACAAATGACTGGAGCATAGACTGGAAAATTATCCATGTTTTATTTGAACTGACATCATTGCATGACAGATATGTGGATAGGATTGAGTGAAGGGTAAAACCAAAGTTGCAGCAAGGTGTTTTGCAATTGTATGACAATGTTTCCCTTCCTTCAGGTGTAGACCCCCCCCCCCCGGAAAAAAATAGAGTGTTATTCTATACAGAATTTTTTTTATGCTAAAACTAATGAAATACCTGACTTAACTTAGAATTCTAAGAAAAATATATATCTAATGATATTTATACAATTAAACCATGGGGAATGTGCTCATTTTAAATTATTCTTCCTCGTGTCCCACTGCAAACCATGGGGAATGTGCTAATTTTAAATTAATCTTCCTCATGTCTCACTGCAAAAATTAATACATTATATCCAAATATATATCATACATTATTATGGTATGCATGGTGCATGTGCCTGATTACACTATTAAACATGGCAATGAAAACAAAATGTATATCACCAAATTACTATGGACATCCTCTGGGGGATCATGTTGGTCAGAAGGTAGAGGAAATCATAGTGTTAATCTGGGCAGTGAATGGCAACTAATTATTAACAGTAGTAATTGTGGAAAAATACATCATAGTATAAAGATAAACATTGTGCATTTTGCACACTTACATGACAAACTAATACTAAAGGCAACATTCAGATCAGTTTATTTTTTACTACATATAAACCTGCAAAAATAAATACTTTATTTCCAGCATGTAAGAGTGCAAGATTAATAATTTAACAGTAAGCAATTTTAAAAGTAAGATGAAAGAATATATGTATATAGAAAGCTATGAGAAATAAAGAAATATTACAAGAGTATTTGCATTGTTCATATAGACAGAATCCCCAAATCCAGTATTATGCAAGTTAGTCAAGTGCATTTCTATATTTTTACAGCTAAGTTACAGCACACTTGGTGTTCCACTGTGTCTGTAATTCTTTTATGAAATATTAATAGCCTGATTTAAAAGAGGTGAATCATAATGAATGGGCATTGTAAAATTTCATAAGAAATACAGACTAACTTAAACCCTGCAATTTTATATAAAGAAAAAAATAAAAAACTACCTTCAATAACAGATGGCTTCAGAAATAAATACAAGATGAAGTAAAAAAATAAAAATAAAAAGTCTTACTTAGTGGAATAAGTAAACATTTGCCCCAGGATTTACTAATCTTCCGTGTAAGACTAGATTTGTCTTACACGGAAGCGCCAGTCTAAGATTATGATGGCAGCGCACCTTGTATATTAATGAGGGCATGCTGCCTCAACTCTAAAGCTTACATGGAGTGTGGATGAGTGCAGGGGGCATGTCGGACTGCTGAGCAGCTCAAAAATCCACGCCCTTGCAATGAAGAAATGCCGCAATATCAAGTTACATGAGCGAGTCCGCTCACATGTGCACAATGTAACACTACACTCCCCCATATGTTAAACAACTGACAAAATTAAAAATGGAAAGATTTTTAATTTTTTTTATTTCATCCGGTATAACTTCCCGTATTTGCATGGGTTTGCCCATTGCTTAGCTACAGTTAGCAGTTTAGACACCAGAAGAGGATAATAAGAAAAAAATATGCAAATTAAACAACATAGCAATAGCATAGTGGTTAGAGCCTTCGCACAAAGAGGAGGCATTCCTGGTTCGAGTCCCACTATTGCACGTTCCATTTTCTGTTGGAAATCTGTATACAAAAATATTTCCTGACATTTTTTATCTATATGTTTTGTAAAAAACATTGAAAAGTTAAATGTTGTAGTGAACGAATTTTATATATATATATATATATATATATATATATATATATATATATATGAAGATTAAATGGTTATGCATTCTGAGGCATGAGTACCCTATTCTAAGCAATATAAAGTACTGCTAAGCACATATTGCCAGTATTGAGCATATTTAAATACAATTGCTTGCAGCTGTGCACCGCATTAACCGCAATGTCTGTGCGCGTAGCTGCGCACCACGCTAACAAGCGCAATCACTACATATTTGCGCGCAGCTGCACACTGCGCTAACCAGCGCAATTTCGGGCAACATTGAGCAACGTTGAGCAATGTCGAGCAATGTTGAACAACGTCGAGCAATGTTGAGCAACGTTGGGCAAAGTCGGGCAAAGTTGAGCAAAGTTGAGCACAGTTGGTTAAACATGGCCTCACCTCCTTTACTGTACCTTAACCAGTCAGGTCTGCCCAGTAGGAAAATAAAAAGCAGTGATAGGGCTTGAACTCAGGATACTGAGCACTATAGTCACAGCACTTAACCACTAAGCCACGACAGCATTTCATAAACATGCACGTTCAACAGAGACATATCTGTCAAAGGAATTTTAAACATTGCCAACATCAGCTAAGCAGGTGTGCCTACAGCTGAGTTTCTTCAAAACTGGCCAATCACAAATAAGTGCGGGAAATGAGGCATATTTAAGCTCCACAGGCGGGAGTACATACTATAACTGGTTGTAGCTTCCTTCTGCAGTCAGCATGGCAGGTGTTGGAGAAGGCACTTGATTTAGAGCGCAACGCTGGGGGCATTAAGGAGTTCAAAGAAATGATTTGGCTCCTTGTCCACAATCATGAGGAAAGACTCCTGCGGGGCCAGTATCAGGGTACCCAATATAAAACAGAGGCTTGGAACAGTCTTGCTCATGATCTCACCAGTGCCACTGGTCTTCCTCGGACTGGTGAGCAGGTCAGGCACCATTATTTTGACCTCAAGTGACATAGGGAGGATCAACTGGACCAGTGGATCCAGGAATCCCGTGCGATGCCTAATGCCTTAGTACTGAGTAAGTAGCCATTGTATTAAGTAGTTAAGAATTGCTATGCTTGTCTATACTATGGATAGATATGTCTCAATATCACTGCATTTACTTCACAGCTGCAGGTGACCAGGCTATGAATCAGCAAGCTCATGAAGATAGGCTGCAAAGGCTGGATCATCAGGCAGGTTAGTAATTATTCTGCATGTACCGTTATATAAAATAAATGAGAGAGCCTTCAAAAAATGTTTTAACCCAATAAATAAAGTGTAATAATCCTTTAATAAATGTATAATTCCTGGAGTCCGTCTGTGTCATTTTCTTTGATATGTTGTTGTACTGCTGCATTCTACAAACAGTAGTGTTGTATTAAGCAGTGTCAACCCACACTTGGTTAGGCTCATATAACATGGATGAAGGGAGTGCCAGTAGCTTTTATGCATATTTACAGCCCTCAACTGTTAGTTCATGCCCAGCATGTACAGGTTAATCTGGCACGTGAGTAGCTTAGTATTGTGTTCCCCAGAAATGTCAGTGTGCTGCCAGAAATGTAGGGAGCTGTTAACATATAACTGATACTTTCACCTGAACATATCTAAATAATAATATGAAAGTAGAGTTGTCAGTGTACCATCTTAGCAATAGTGTGTGTGAGCAACTCTCAAAATATGTAGCAGTAACATCTGCATCTTGAACAGTTTGTATGTAAGATACAGCTCATGTATATAATGATCTAGTAAAATCCAATTGCACAATATAAGGACATTGTGTAGTGTAATAATACATGTAAGGGACATAAAACTGCAGTTAATAGGAATGTAGTGAAAACTAGAAGGAAATATAAGTTGTTAATTGAGCTATCATTTTCCACCCTACTGTATGTGCATAAAAAAATGCAATTCCACACCTCAATTGGTATGTCTAATCTCAAAACATTTGTTGGGACATATGTCCTATTGGTTTATAAATATTTTCATTTATTTCTATGTATGTGCCCTGTTAAAATACCACAATATTGGTGGCCTGTTGCCATCAATTCAACCTGCATGCTGTTGTAAGGGCCACTATTGTTCTATATATGCATGTGTTATGCTTGCTTTTCAACTGTTGAAAATCTGGTGTGTTGGGTTAATGGGAATACTTCTGCATGCTGTTATAACTAATTGGGAATGCTGTTGACTGTTACTAACCCATACCTTTATTAAACTCTCCAAAATATAGTCCATATAGGAAGGCTGGTCCCATCGGACCCACTTGTCCCACCTCTGCTGGCCATGGCACCTGGCACCAGCAGGTCCGGTGCCCAGACTGGGACCTCCACCTCTGTTGGCCATATGCCACCTTCGGGTGGAAGCGCAGCAGGGGATGGGGCTCGCCCCCCATGCAAGCATGGGTGGAGGAGGGCCACCTATCACCCTTCGAACAGTCTGGGCTGTGGTGCGTAGAGACTTTGAATGTTCTGTTGAAGAACCTCGATGACAGCTTGAGGCTTAAGTGGTACAATTCCTGGGTCAGCCTACCCCTCCTACACAGCCCCCATCACAGCCACCCTCTGGGCCATGAAGGTGCAGTGGTGACTGCCCATGGATGGGGACCTCAGTCCAACTGTTTCCATCTAGGGGCTCATGGACTTGCGATTTCCAAACATCCCTCCCCGTCAAAGGTGTTCACCTACCACATGTGTCATATACCACCCCTATATGCATCTTGTTTGTTTTGTCTGTTTACATCCCCAACCTACCTCCCCAAATATACTTACTTCCCCTACCCCACATTCCCCTCTCACCTGAAAAAAAAGGGCAATCTGCTCCAAAAAAAAATACACCCCATACATAGCTGCCCATTTTGCACACATGTCCACTGGACACATGAAATGTTATTTAATTGGCATTAAAACATATTTTGTTGTCCTCCACCCTCTCTCAGGGGTTGAAGTTTTCATATCTCCTCCAAATTTATTGCATATGCGCAGCTGTTGCTGTTGAAGAAATGGGCAGCTATGGACCTTCCCTACACCCATCCTGCACATCCTGAGATATTTTCCATACTGTCTTTCCCTCTTTGTGCCCTTTTTTCACCACTTTCCTATCAACCCATTTTTATTTTCTTTCCAAGAAATGAGCGCGGGATTAGCAGGAGTAAGCACTATTAAGCAGTAGTTAGCAGGTTTGCGCAAGTATACGCTTGGCTAAGCAATGTGCAGCAATGCGCAAACCCGCTTACAACTGCTTAAAAGTGCCGTAGTCACTCTGTATGTGAGGGTCCTTGTTCTGCTAAGGAGCAAAATAACACACCTCTGTTAGTCTCAAACCCCGGCCCTTGCACACACTACACAACATGAAGTACCACTAAGCCACGGTAGATATACATCAAGTTGGGCTTAAATAAATATATCATGCATCAGAATGAGTGAATGTAAAGGAAAAATAGGAATACCATACCACACAACTTGTTCTGTAGATGTTGACCAACAGTTGTTGTGGGATTACATTACATGACTGTGATAAGATAAGCAGCCATTCTACCAGGAAATAATGTTACACCATCACTTTACAACCTCACACAGTATCACAGCAGGACAAACACTGGCATATCTGTTTAGGGCATACCTCTTAACTGTCCCTAATTTTCAGGGATGTCCCTGATTTTGAAACAAATTTTAGCTCTGTCCCTCTGAATCCCTTTGAAAACTACTGACTTTGGCCAGAAAGGTGATGAATTACACTTAATGAATAATGACAATAATTAAGAGTTAATCACTTCTTTTACTTCAGAAAAGGTGTATTAATTCATATGCTCTGATTCTCTCAATGTCTCAACTTAATGGCACTAATATTTTAAAGGTGTCCCTGACTGTCCCTGACTTTTTCTTTACTTTTCCCTGAGTCTGTTCAAATATGTACCTGAGTAGTTGAGAGATCTGGCAGAGGCAGAAATACAGAGGCATATCAGCCTTTCTGCTGTTTATACTGTGCAAATAGCTTTGGAAGGAGTTTCAGAAGCATACCCTTATGTAGGAATACAACATTGAAATACAAATGGATGTAGCCATGTACTAGTAGACAACCAACTGTAAGAATGCCATTGCTCTATTGCTAAAAAGACCTGTGTGGTGCACAGACATAAAATAACAGGCTATTCTCTGGCTATTATGTGGATAGGTCCACAGTTGGGAGTTACGCAGACAGACTACTTGCCTTGATAAACTAACATGTACACCGCAACCCTGTAAGTCCAGCAAGATAAAATCCACACAACAGTACTTACGCTCTCTGTACTTCTGCAACCCTACCCAAATGTAGAATATACCTGTGTGTGCAGGGTCTACCAAGGATGTAGGTAAGCATACTCGCAGTACTGAAATGTGTCCAGTTTTTCTGAGCAGCTTGTGCTAATGTCAACACTAAAAAAATCACAAACTGTTTAGAACTGAGTAAATGAATATTCACAGTATAGCAGTTCACAAACAATTATTGTGCCAAAGGAATACATCTCGATAGCTAGCTTTGTATGGCAGTTAAATGTAACAGTTGAAAAGAAAGTACATCTTTCCATGTATCTTGGAATAGCATTTTGAGGGGTGAGTACACTTCTACACTGACAAGTGGGTACTGGAAGCAGCAACATTAGGTCTGAGTACAAAATGTAAATCTCTGGCTACACCCCTGGCTTCTGATATAAGAACTATACAAACCTTCTGTCTTAAACAATGATGTCCACAGCAAACAAGGATGATCTCCATCTTGGAAAGCTGAAAGGGCCATGCCTACATGAGTTAGCAATTTATAGTACTGGGTTGCTATGACAGTGATTACTGCAATTACTACATAGCAGGCTGCATGCAATTAGCAAATGATGGCCAATAATTGGTGCAGAGGCCATCACATGCTCATGTGCAAATTCCTACAAAAGCAGGCTGCAATCTCTGCCAACAAACTCAATCACTCTATTGCCGAGACTGGCAGAGAGAGAGAGAGAGAGAGAGAGAGAGAGAGAGAGACAGAGAAAAGGAAAAAGGAAAATAAATATTACCAAATCGTGCAAAGGAAAGATATGTGACACATATGTATTTATTGGCATGTAGTAGATGTTATTGAAGAATAGTCTACATAATGTGAACCATTCATATGTGGCAGCAGTACTTCTTTATGCACAGATGTTCTGCTTAACTACTGCTATGGACAATATTGTGTGTACCTGTGGGCAGTGGGACATACCTGTGAAATGTGTAGCTCAGCATTAAATGTCAAAGATCTGATCCATGTTATCTGTGTTCTGTACAGTAGTGTGGCCAATGGCTGTTGGGGGGATTAGCGCTGACATTATATAAATGTGGGTGTGACAGAACAACACATGCATGATAGTTATATTAAAGTGTAGCTTAGCATTGGCAACTGCTGTAGCAGTCTAGTATGCTTATCTAGCATCTGTAGCTGTATATACCTCCCTAATGTTAGTGTGTGTTCATATGTGACACCTGTTTGTGTTGCAGCAAGGCCCAACAGTTCAGCTGTGAGGTCCAGGGACTTAAAAGTGTGGACCTTATGTGTGCATGCCACACACATATGGAGAAATATATATGTGTCATATATATTCACATCTGTATATGTGCATAGAGCAGGGGACATATTGCAACTGTTTGTGAAGGGTGGGGATATATATGTTGGTGAAGGTTAATATGCGCATATTTGTATGTAGGTTTTAGTGTGTGACAAACAAGACAGCATACAGTGCTGGTATATGACATGTGGTGGTTAAACACTGTGGGTGGTTTGTTCAGTTTGCAATGTTGAAGCCAGTAAGGCCTGCTAAAGCTACCTGGGCTGTGAACACCTTCAATGCATTTATCACAAGACTGTGTGATTTTATTACATTACTGTACACCTTACATCCTTTGTATAATTGATATTCTCACTATGAAAGGTGAAATGTATATGTGCCTACATATATATGTATATGTAGACCAATAGATGTGTATATGTTTATATACATACATATATATATATTATATATATATATATATATAGAGAGAGAGAGGGAGTTATATATACTCATACACACCTACATCTACTTGTTGCAATAGATTCTCTATACTGTTGACTGACTGTGATGGTCAATATGTTTGTAAATACATCAAAGATATGTATCTGTGTGATAGCTTAATGGGAAACTGTTTATGTCATGGTATTATGGGTCCTTGCTTTGATTCTAGCAAAAGCTGTATATTCTGTTGCTAGGCAGAACAAGTGATTTTGCATACAGTGTGATTAAGTCTCTTGGTTTTAACTAGGGTGTGCCATTGGAGGCTAAAGCACTACATCTATGATTATTGATTGGTACTGATGTTGAATCCAAATCCTGTGTGTACTGTAGTACTACTTGAAGCTCTGGGCCTGTACAGCAAAGTATGGTGTATGTCCACATTGCTTGCTTCCACTGTTTTGTGTGGTCCCTGTATTCATCACAGATTACATTTCTCAAGATTAAGGTTGTGTAAGTACTCACACACAGTACTGTATAGTACACACTGAAAACTTATCTGGGTTGTCATACCTTTGTGCCCTGTAATTATGTATGATGTGTGTGCGGGTATGTCTGTAACATGTCTTTGACATATGTGTGGTAAAACATATAACTGCGTATCTAGCAACATTCATAGTGTACTACAGCAGTATGCAACCTATATTCCCAATTGTGCACATATTTTGGCCACGGATTTGCCATTAACAAGTTGTGTGGTATAATAGTAATACATTTACTGGACCTTACACTGATTATGATGGATGATATATTTCTTTACACATCAGCTTGATGTAGATCTGCTGTGGCTAGGTGATGCATCATGTTGCATGCAGTGTGCCAGATACTTTTGTATAGTCTTATATAGTGATTTTATTTTGTTGCTGTGCAGAGCATGGTTCATTAGATAGAGGGTGATCAAGTCACTTTCAAGCAGTTGTGGGGTGAGCAGTGATAAGAGGCAGTTACAGTGTTTTACTCTCGGTTAGCTTATAGGATGCTATACATGGCAGTTCGGTGATATCTGTACTGTATAATGTTAAATGTGCCATATGACTTGCTCAGACATATATATATTTGTATTTATGTCTTCCAGGGATCATGGCCCATCGCAGGAACCCCAGTTACAGTAGTGCTGAAGATTATATCATTACTAACAGTATGATTCAGCACTACCGTCTGATGTTCTCATGAACCAGCCAGGACCAGCAGGAGCGTACTGCAATGTGGCAAGATTTTGTCCACAGGGTAAATGAGGTAGGCCTGCATAACCGGACATATGAGTAGGTACGCCACCACTGCAGTGATCTTCTCGGACATGTTGGTCAGCATGCTGCTGATGTCCGTAGACAACAGCTTGCAACAGGAGGTGGTGTTACTATCCACCCTCCCTCACCAGAGTGGAGGAGCTGCTCCTGAGCTTGGTGGCATCTGCTCAACAACAACAGCAGCAGACATATACCATGATGGAGGTTGGAGCCACCCAGCAAGCACACATGGAGAATGCAGATAATATTGCATATCTGTAGACTACTGTTATCTGTATTGGTAGATCATGCGTATGTGAGATGTGGAGTGTGTTATTCAAAGATGTGGAGCCTGTTGTTGTGCAATACTGATCATTTGGAACATAATCTGTAGCCCTGTGAATGTAAACTGCTGTTGTACTGTAAGATTGCAAACACACAGGAGCAATACCACAGTTGTGGCCACTGACAAACTGTCTCATCTCTATTTAGATCCCTCTGGGGTGACATCAAGGCATTGGACAGATGCTGGTGAGTGTGTTCTACATTTATTATTGTAAATAAAAAGTGCATGTCATAGTTAAGGTGTAGGCCATGTACACATGTAATCACACCTACCCATAATGCATGCTCTGCATGTTTGGTGTAAGAGCATGCACATCTCACTAATGTAATTAGCTGCCTCAAACACATGCTATACCCAGACCATTTCAAACAAATGTGGCTAGACTGTAGTGACCATTGGATAGGCACAGTTGATACTCAACATGCACATAACATACACATCTATGTCATACACAGAGCATTTTAACATGCTACACATAAAGGATTCCCAAACCCTCTGTAAAGACACACTCCAGTATCCAAAATCTCATCCATACATTACACATAATATAACTGAGGGGTAGAGGCCTATAATGGGGCATTTAAACACACTGCAGCACACTACACATTCATGTCAGGGAATGCTCCTTATTGGTCTCCTTACAAACTCACGTAACAACTGGTTGTGAAATGGTGAATTTAGCCAAGGTAGTACAGTACAGCATGATTAGTGCTGGTTTGGGAAACAATTGTAGCCTTGAGTGACCACATGATTCTTCATGATGATGGCCTATGGTACTATACCCCATCCAGTTATTGTAACCCCAGTACTACACATATCTTTCATTGCTGTACACTCTAATGTTGCGTGTGCACACATATGCACCTCTAAACAGTATGCATACCAATCACCATTTGCACAACTGACACATATATGTCTTGTGATGCTATTGAGTGGCTAGGTCATATGACACACATTGGATATGTATAGTGTTTAAATATGCAGTTGTGTTTTAGCATGTCACGTCATGGATGAGACTGGCATGTCCACAATATGATCGACACTCACCATAAGTACCGTACATTTGGTATGTGGCTGAATGGTATTCCATCAATTATCCATGCACCACTGATGTTGTTGTGTGAATACTCATCATGCATGTGCTAAAATGTGTCCACAATTATTTGCTAAAGACAAAGAAGCTGTAATCAGCATTGGATACCTATCTGACACACAGATACACATCCAGCCATGGTATGTACACCTGTGAGTTATGGTGCACAGTACATTACAGGGTTATGAATACCTGCACAGCAATGTTGTGTCCATGTATGCATTGTGTTCCAGGGGGAGGGCCATCACCTAATAACAAAACACATGCATTAAAGCCATGTATACTGTTAGTAACAAGGACTGACTACATTTGCACTACATGCTGTTGAGCAACACATGTCCTGCATGCTGACATGTATGATATGACTGTTTTGCATGTGATACTGTACCCCACCATCACCTGCTATTGTATAGGTTCTGAGATTGCTGGTGTTATGTGTGTCTGCTTTAGGAAGGAGTATATTTTTGTGTGTGTGCATGTGTGCATTTGTGCATGTGTGCATGTGTGCATGTGTGCATGAGCACATGTGTGCATGTGCGCATGTGCGCATGTGTGCATGTGTGCATGTGCGCATGTGCGTGTATGCACGCGTGCATGTGTGCATGTGGTCTGAAGTCATGTTTAGGTCTTAAAGTGTGTTTCCTGTTTTCCTCTCACAGGTGCCACAGTGGTGCTGGTTCAGTACAGCAGGGAACCTGATGTCACTGAGACAGATGGTGATGATGAGGATAGGTGTGTTGAGGCACAGGCAAGTTTGTCAGGGTCTGTTGTTGGCCACCAATTGACAGTACATGTCTCCACCCCATCCATGCACACAGTCATACTGCCTGTACATCCATCATCACCATTGCCCTTAGCTGAGGGACAGTGTACGGTTGGCACTGGCCAGGACAGTGTGGTATCTATGGCACATGTATCAGGACACAGCAGCCATAGCCAGATGTTTGGAATAGTGCAACATAGGCAGATGCCCAGGAGTTCTCGTCAGAGTACTGTTGGTCATCATGCCCCTGGCAGATGTGTGACACCTCTTTCGACCACACGTATGTTCCAGACTGTCATGGAGGCACAGACATGAATGGAGCAGTACACCAGACAGGGACTAAGAGCACAGAGGGCTCATAACACCTCTGTAAATGACAGTATCCGTAACCTAGCAGGTGCCATATGTAACTACACTGAGGTCATTGATAGACGTTAGAGTGAGACATTGGATGTCCCCCACAATGTCATGTCCATGTGTCAGGACATTGCGGGATGGTTGAGACGTCGACATGGATGTATGCCAGCAACATCAGCAGCTGGAGGTCGCCGTGGACATCCAACAAGTCACAACCACTCCAGTAGTGCCAGTACCAGCCCCAGCAATGTTGGGGGGGCTGTCCATTGACCATCCTAGCAGACCACGTGCACATGGCTCTGGCCAGTCCCAACAGGGACCTGGATCCAGTGGACATATGTCAACCTCTTCGGATAGTACACAATCTGGATTAGTACCTGATACTGTCTGTAGCACCCCTGCCAGGCATAGGTTCCATATCCGTGGCCAGAGATGGTGATCTGTAAAGCCTGTCAGGTACATTCTGTAGCTGTATTACAAATCCCCATATATGGCAGCCACATGGTGGAACTGCGTGCATGCAAACAACACACACATAAACTAGAAACCAAGGCAAACACATACCCGCACACGTTACATCAACATTGGCCATAACAGTACTCATGGTTCTGACACACACATTCAAACACATATGTTGATTGTATGGCTCAGTGTAGGCCTCAGGCAAAGCAACAATACACCCTGTGCATATGATGAAACCTGTGCCACCTCATGCCATCTGTAACATTGATGCAGGAACAGGCTAACATGGTGCTGATGCACAGGGTGACTTTAATAAAGTATAACAATGTTTGGATGTGTATCATGTTGTCAGCAGTAAAGTGTAATGATATCCTTGAATGTGTAGCTGAGCAGGCATGATGCATTAAAGCTGTAATTAGCAATGCTGTATTGTTTTCACCTGTGTTTATTCCAATTGTGTTTTGTTTGCCCATGTGCCACTTGGTTGATGTGTGTAGTTGTGTCAGCATGTGTTATACAGTGAACAGTAAGTGTGGGGTGTGTGCAACACAGGTTTGCAGGTGTCCATTTGTGAACATGGTGGAGGTGCACTGTCTGCATGTACATGCATATTGGACACATGGGCAGGGTGACATGCCCTGTATTGACCAGTGTTAACCCTCCGTAGTTTCTATTGGTGGCCAGTATGCATTGTACTACACACATTTTGGAACTTGAGTACGTATGTGTGTGTATAACACGGGTTGATACTGTGCTGTGGGTGATGCCATTGTTGCTAACTGTCATTGGTTTGCATTACTAAGGTTAACACTGTCCCAGCTGCATAATCCTTTAGTATTGCACACTGTTCACCTACAGGGTTGCATGAACCGTGCTATCACAAACACAAGAAATTCTCACTTATACAGTAAAAGTGCATTAGTCTCATGGACCCCTGCCATAAACTAAATATATAATAGAAGGTGTGAAGTTGTACCAAAATAGAGTTACATACCAAGAAGGGATAACCTCTTTGGTCAGTATCATTGGGAAAATACAATACAAGGCAAGCTTCAAAATACAAAATGGCAAGGATTCCAAAGACACCACTAAAGCTTTCTTTAGTGTTGTTTATAATCTACAGGGGAAATCTCAGATCGGGTCAAAGTTAATGTAAATGGTCACAAAGTACACTTATCTGATTGACATTACCAATTTCTTGTCAGACAGTTTAAATGTGGATTTCACCACTCTGTCATTACACAAGGGCCACATTTCCAGACCTGAAGAATGTAAAACCTGATGATTCACAGACCCTCTAGTTAAAACATCTCTTTACCAAAGTCCAAACCACAGTGGCAATGGTACTGGACAGTGTCCCTGGCTGTGTCATACACAATCTGATATATGAAGTCACCACTTACCTAAACACTCTGTCCAGATGCAGCCTCTATACAGGTTACATACTTGTGAAATGACGCATGGTTATGGTGTTCACAGTCCACAAGGGTTAAGCTACAATGTCTTCTTCTTCTTCTTCTCCTTTCGGATGCTCCCATTAGGGGTCACCACAGTGGAACATCTGTTTCTATTTCTTCCTGCCCTCTGCATCTTGCACTGTCACACCATCCAACTGCATGTCTTCTCTCACCGCAGCCATAAACCTCATCTTAGGCATTCCTCTTTTCCTGTTACCTGGCTGCTTCATCCTTAGCATCTATTTCACAATATACTCTGCATCCCTCCTCAGCACATGTACAAACCAATTTAATCCTGCCTATCTGGCTTGGTCTACTAACCTTCAAACCTGGGCTGACCCTCTAATATACTTATTCCTAAACCTGTCCACCCTCGTCACACCCAGTGCAAATGTTAACAGAAATTGATTAAGGGTAGAACTACAACAGATCCTGGAAACTCTCACCCTATAAGCCAGACAAATGTTATCTGGGAGGCTATGGAGCACAGCATTATGGAACTCATTAACAGAAACATTATGAACCTACAAACACCCCACCATACCCACTTAGGATCTCTAAAGGCCAGATCATGGCTCTTACACCTAGTAGACTTCAAACCAGTTAACAAGGCTATAAGTGAGGGAGGAGAGGTCCACACAGCCAAGCTATAGCTCACCAGCAATTCATACACATCCCACATTCTGGTATTATATATAACCTCAACAGACTGACCATAAACGATTGTTAGATGATGGATTGACAACTGACGCACAGATGTAGGATACACAGTAACATTTGCAGCCTCCATGTACTATTCTATGCCAGTAACAAGTAGTAGTCACCCGCACTCAGTCCTGGGACCACTTCTGTTTGGCATATAGCTTTCTTAGGTACAAGCAAACACAGTAGGGATATGTCTGGCCACGTTTGATGAAAATGCGTACTGTGGGCTATACTTTATTCTCCAGATGATACACACATCCTCCAAAAGGGTATCATAGAGACAGATACCTGGTGTCAAACTCATGCTGTAAAGCTATAAGCCAAAGAAAGCATAATTATCCACTTTTAGAAAACAAAGTATCCCCAGAGTACCACATAGGTAGTAGCCCCCAAATTGTGGAACAGGTACTAATGTATACATAGAGCCATGTGTTTAGTCATCTCTCTTTTGATAATCACATTACCAAAGGGTTTTGGAAATTCCTCTGTGGAGCACATTAGCAATAAAGGGTTTGCATGCAGATCCACAGAGGTTGTTGCACACCTATAATTAGTCGTCTTTGCCAGACTTTGCTTGCCTTCAAATAGGATTCAAATATACCTCAAGCAAAACCCTCACTCACACTCTTCAACAGAAACTGTGATGAGTGGATGTGTAACAGAAGATGTAGGCCAGGGATCACTGCAGTGGCTAAGCTTGTCACAAGCATACAGAGGTGGCCTAAGGTCTGGAAAGCACCAGCATGCTCTGGCAAAGATAACAGATGGAGAAAGCAGAGAACCCACCTATGAAATAATTGAGGTCACATGTATGTATATGTATTTGCCCCACAGCTACTTTACATGTGTAATGCACATACAGTTGTCATTGTGATATGTCATACTCTAAAAAAATCAAAACCCACTCCACATTGACCAACAGTGTCATACACCAGGAACACACACACCAACTGTGAGATTCAAACTCCTTCCTAAATACATTATGATACTACCACAGTATGCATTTACACTATGCGCTATACACACTACTGGGATTCCTTCTTTCCACAGATATATTTGTAGGATGGTGACATCATCAGACTTGACAAAGATGAGTATACCACTTTTATGGGGTATGAGTATTCTCCAAAAAGGTTGCTCCTCCCCAGGAAAATAGACACACAAAGTTGGCAAGTGCAGGATTCAAGCCCCTACTTAACCATATTATGATATTACAGCAGTATGCATTTACACAACACACTGTACACATTACTGGGAGTGCTACTTTCCACAGGTATATTTGTAGGATGGTGACATCATCAGACTTGACAAAGATGAGTATACCACTTTTAAGGGGTGTGAGTATTCTCCAAAAAGGCTGCTCTTCCCCAGGACACACACACACACACACACACACACACACACACACACACACACACACACACACACACACACACACACACACACACACACACACAGCTCACAAGTACATGATTCAACCCCCTACCTAACTACATTTTGATACTACAGCAGTATGCATTTACACAGCACACTATAGACATTACTGGTATAATTTCTTTCCACAGGTATATTTGTAGGATGGTGATATCATCAGACGACAAAGATGAGTATACCACTTTTAAGTGGTGTGAGTATTATCCAAAAAGGTTGCTCCTCCCCAGGGATACACACACACAGCTAGCAAGTGCAGGATTTAAACTTCTATCTAACTACATTATGATACTATAGCAATACGCATTTACACGACATGCTATTCACATTACTAAGATTGCTGCTTTCTACAGTTATATTTGTAGGATAGTGACATCATCAGACTTGACAAAGATGAGTATACCACTTTTAAGGGGTGTGAGTATTCTCCAAGAAGGTTGCTTTTCCCAGGGGGACACACACAGTTGACCAGTGTAGGATTTAAACCCCTACCTAAATAGATTATGATACGGCAGCAGTTTGCATTTACACAACACACTACACCCATCACTGGGATCACTTCTTTCCGCAGGTATATTTGTAGGATGGTGACATCATCAGACTTGACAAAAATGAGTATACCAATTTTAAGGGGTGTGAGTATTATCCAAAAAGGTTGCTCCTCCCCAGCGATACACACACACAGCTAGCAAGTGCAGGATTTAAACTTCTATCTAACTACATTATGATACTATAGCAATATGCATTTACACGACATGCTATTCACATTACTAAGATTGCTGCTTTCCACAGTTATATTTGTAGGATGGTGACATCATCAGACTTGACAAAGATGAGTATACCACTTTTAAGGGGTGTGAGTAGTCTCCAAAAAGGTTGCTCTTTCCAGGGGGACACACACAGATGACAAGTGTAGGATTCAAACCCCTACCGAACTAAATTATGATACGGCAGCAGTATGCATTTACACAACACACTACACCCTTCACTGGGATCACTTCTTTCCACAGGTATATTTGTAGGATGGTGACATCATCAGACTTCACAAAGATGAGTATACCACTTTTAAGGGGTGTGAGTAGTCTCCAAAAAGGTTGCTGTTCCCCAGGGATGCAACCCCCCACCTAACTAGATTATGATACTGTAGCAGTACACATTTACACAACACACTACACCCATTACTGGTATCACTTTTTTCCACAGGTATATTTGTAGGATGGTGACATCATTAGACTTGACAAAGATGAGTATACCACTTTTAAGGGGTGTGTGTAGTCTCCAAAAAGGTTGGTCTCTCCCCAGGGAGACACACACACACACACACACACACACACACACACACACACACACACACACACACACACACACACACACACACGCACACACACACACACACACAGTTGGCAAGTGCGGGGTTCTTTATTCAAACTAAGTACATCTTTACACTTCAGCAAGCAATATGGAGTTACAGGGTGCAATACAGACATCACTTGCTGACAGTTTGCCCAAAGGTTTTTTTCAAATTTGCTAACCTCAGCAGGCTTATCATACTAGGTGTATTGTGAGTGTATTGCATGCATAGGCCATGACCATATCATATATGGGTTGATGCACCACATGCTGGCACACACAGGGTCAAACCGGTGGCTAAGCTCTGTCAACTCAATACTGGACAATACAGTCAGGAGGAGTAGGACATCATAGAACCACAACACCAACTGTCTCACAAAGACCTACAATATAAGCACCAGCAAAACACGCACATAAATAGACATTACCATACTCAGAGAATACAAATATTAATCTGAAAAAGAGAGTGTGTCCTCCTAAGCAGACAAGCAAGCAACATGCACCTCCAAGCACATGCCAGAAAACACATAATACACCAAAGCAGTGTGCCTCACAACAGGCCCTAAGGCAAAAAAACATACCCAACACACTAGTAATAGGTGAATTCATAGTCAGGCACACAGATGTTCCACTCACTTGGCTGGACAAGGGGAAGATTACTGTCAATTGTCTATCAGGTGCTATGATCCACCACATAACACAAGCACTTACATCACTCCAGAAAAGGTACATATGTGACGTGCTCTTTGTACATGTCAGTGTGAATGATCTGAGACATACCTCCCAGGACAACGTGACAAGAGATATATAGTAGCTCTATGATCATGTAGTCCAGGCTGGTATGATCCTGACCTTGAGTAGCATTTTACTTTCACCTACATGATACTGCAATATAACAGAAAGACAATAAATTTCAACAATTGGCTAAGTTTATGGTGTCCTTGAAAGGTGATCCAGTCTCTGTCTGCCTGTGATGACATGATGGACAAGCTTCATTGCTTTGCTACAGATGGTTTACACCTGTCGCCCCTATGCTTCTTAATACTGGCCAAGGCTCTTGCTGTCCCCGTATTACCTTTTTTAGGTAAGGCTCAAAGGTTCATAGGTTCATAGGTAGGTACTAGGCTATCGGCCCTGGGGCCTTTACAAGCCCAGCCAAAAAGGTACCCTTGCTTTTCCCACCCAAGAAATTTATTTTCCTGTGCCACTGTCAAGCAGTGACACAGAAGTGATCTCCAGGGTGAATTTCCTATTTCCCATCCAATCATCAAGATTTTTCTTGAAGAGTGATAATGAGGAGCTTTGTTTGATATAGATAGGTAGTTTATTCCAGAGTATGGGAAGTCTCTGGGACAGGAATCTATCCATCTGGCATGTTCTGTTTATTGTGGTGACAAGGTTTAAGCCCCTAGAGTGTGTCAGTTCATAGGTTCATAGGTAGGTACTAGGCTATCTGCCCAAGGGCATTTATAAGCCTAGCCAGAATGTGTTGGCTTTCGCCACCCTTTTAAATTAGTTTCCTGGGCCTCTGTCTAGCAGGGCCACTGAAGTGATCCCAGGGGTAAATTTACGATTTCCTATCCACTCGTCAAGATTCCTCTTGAAGAGAGTCAGCGAGGGGCTCTGCCTAACATAAACTGGGATTCTATTACAGAGCGAGGGAAGTCTCTGGGACAGGAATCTATCCCTACAGCATGTCCTGTTTATTGCTATGCTGAGGTTTAATTCACTGGAGCATGTGGCTCTAAGAGATTTGGTTTTCTTGAGGTGGAGCATGTCCATTAATTCCGGGTTGGACATGGCCTTGTACGTCAGGCATAGATCACCTCTGAGCAGGCAGTAAGCAACTTAGTAGAGCTGGAGTTTCTTTAGCCGAGCTGCATAGGGCATCTCTATGAGCCCCATGATCCCCTTGGTGAGGTACTTCTGTGGTCTTTCTAGCTGTTGCATGTGCCGATTAAGGTACATACCAAATGGGGCATTGTACTCTATTATGGGCCTAATGAGTGATGAGCAGAGGGGCACAATGACCTCTCTTGATCTAGAGGTGAACCCTTTCGTGATTAGGTGGGCTACACAGAAGGAATTTCTAACCACTTTGGCAATGTGATTATCAAAGGAGAGGTTACCATCTACTTGGATGCCCAGGTTCCTAATTACATTTTCCATACCTAGTGGATTACCACCTATGTGGTAATTAATGGGCACTTTGTTTTTTCCAAAGGGGATGACTATGCATTTTTTGGCATTCAGCTTGA
Source organism: Protopterus annectens (assembly GCF_019279795.1). Lineage (NCBI taxonomy): Eukaryota > Metazoa > Chordata > Ceratodontiformes > Protopteridae > Protopterus > Protopterus annectens. The sequence goes on along the minus strand of NC_056732.1, from coordinate 1,206,808,634 downwards.
GGCCATGGTTTTGACACCAGGTATCTGTCTCTGTAAGACCCTTCTGGAGGATGTCTGTGTCAGCCAGAGAGTTGATTATGGCCCCCAGTTTGCAGTCATCTATGAACTTGGTCAGCCATAGTCCTCCCATGCTTGCCTGTACGTCAGAGAAGTATATACCAAACAGGAGGGTTCCCAGGACCGAGCCCTGTGGGACGCCACGTGTAACTGGTATATAGTCGGACATGACACCTGCAACTCTGAACATGTGTGTTCTATCCGTGAACCAGTTGGCCACCCATCTCCTAACATAGGGGTTAATGTTCAAGCTGGTAAGCTTGTCTATGATGCCAGAGTGGGGAATGGTGTTGAAGGCCTTAGCGAGGTCCAGGTAGGCTGTGTGGACTACCTTCAATTCATCTATGGCCTTGTTAACTATTTCAAAGATGTCAACTAAGTTTAGGAGGCAGGATCTGCCTTTAACAAAGCCTAATTGGGTAGGGTCCAGTGTCTGGAGGTTCCCAATGTCTCTTTTTATGAGTTCCATGATAGTTCATTCCATAGCTTTGCAGAGCAGGCTGGTCAGGCTTATAGGGCGATAGTTCCCAGGTTCTGTTGTGGCACCACCTTAGTGGAGTGGGATGACTGTTGCTGTACGCCATTCTTTGGGTACATAGCCTGTGGTAAGGCTGAGTCTGAACACTGAATTTAGGTGAGGGTTTAGTTCCTTTTGGAGCTTGTGTAAGATGCAGCCTGGGACACCATTCAGTCCCAATGATGCTGTGTTCTTAGCTTTGGAGAGGGCTGTTTTTACCTGCATGTCCATGATGTCTGGGGCTCTGCATTTATCTGTGATGTACACAGACCCTAATGGAGGTGAGGGGATGGGGGTGAAGTTTGCACTGAACTTGTCTGCCAGGATGTTGGCAATGTCAGTTGGTTCAGTGTATTTTTTGCCATTTTGCAGTAGCTCAGAGCATATCTGAGAGTTGCCACTTAAATTTTTGATATAGCTAAAGAAGGCTTTGTGGTTATCTTTAGATTCCTTGGCAATTTTTCTTTAGAAACTGGCCTCGGATGATTTTATGAGTGATCGTAGTTTCTTGCTAATAATGATCAGTGATGCCTTTCCTTTTTTGGAATTTTGCTCTATCATATACTAGTTTCCTCCTTCTGTTGTATAGCTTATTTATGGCTGGGGACCACCAGACTGGTTTCCTCTTTTTGGAGGAGTGAGTCTTGGTTTTACTTGGGATAGCTCAATCCATGCATCCCTGTAGATGCTCATAGAATGCACTTGTAAAGGATTCTGTGGATTGGATTGCATTATTCTGTAGCAAGGGGGCTTTGTAACTTTTCACTTCAGTCTTGAGAAGTGTGAAGTTAGCTTTTGAAAAGTTTTTCATGGTGGTTTCCATGACTGAGGGTGGAGTTGGGATGTGGATGTCCAGTGTGGTTACTTTATGATCTGATCTTACCAGTGAGGGGTTTACCTCTGGTATTGAACACTGATCCCCCATGTTGGTGATGATCAGGTCCAGTATGTTGTCACCTCTAGTGGGCATGGTAACCAGCTGTTCCAGGGCGTTTGAGTTTATACACTCTGGGAAGCATTGGGCAAAGGGTTTGTACTTGAGTAATTCTCCCAGTCAATGTTTGTGTAGTTGAAATCTCGTAATATCATGGTGTTTGGTAGGACCTTTATATTTTCCAGTGTTCTCAGGAATTCTGAGTGAGGGTCCTAAAACAAGGTAGGTGATCTGTAGCAGGCTACAATCTGATAAGTAGCTTTGCCTACTGTTAGTTGCACTTGGATGGTCTCCGAGGCCTTGTGCTGTGCCACAAACCTGGAGGTGTGGGTATCATTTATGAAAATGGATACACCCCCTCCTTTTGTATTTCGGTCCAGGTTTTGGGGCTGAAGCTCAGAGGGATTGGGATTTCTTTAAGTGGAGCATGTCCAACAGCTCTGTGTTTGACATAGATTTGTATGTTAGGCAGAGATCACCTCTGAGTAGGCGATATGCGACAGAGTAAAGCTGGAGTGTTTTGAGACGGTCTGCGTAGGGCATGTATTTGAGGCTAGTAATCCTCTTTGTGAAGTATTTCTGTGGGCTTTCCAGTTGTTGTAGATGTCTTGTGAGGTACATACCAAAAGGGGCATTGTACTCTATAAGGGATCTAATGAGTGATGAGTAGAGGGGAACAATGACCTATTTTTTTCTGCATGAGAAACCTTTTATGATGAGGTGTGCCATGTAGAAGGATTTCCTGACTACTGTGGTGATGTGATTATCAAAGGAGAGACTACTGTCCACCTGTGTCCCAAGGTCTCTTATCACACTTTCAGTGTTAAGTATACTACCGCCTATGTTGTAGTTCATGGGTACAGAGTTTTTACCAAAGGGGATGACAATGCACTTTTTGGGATTGAGCTTGAGGCCATGGTTTTGACACCAGACATCTGTCTCAGTGAGGCCCTTTTGTAGGATGTCCACATCGTTAGTAGTTTTAATTATGGCTCCTAGTTTGCGGTCATCTGAGAACTTCATTAGCCAAAGACCTTCTGTGTTAGCCTGTACTTCAGGGAAGTAGATACAAAACAGGACAGGACACAGGACTGAACCCTGTGGTACTCCACTTGTCACTGGTCTGAAGTCAGATTTGGAGTCTGCTACTTCAACAGTGTGAGTTCTGTCAGTAAGCCAGTTGGCAACGCATCTTGTGACATAGGGATTTATACCTAGTTTAGTGAGTTTATCTGTAATTCCAGAGTGGGGGATGGTGTTGAAAGCTTTGACAAGATCTAGATAGGCTGTGTGAACCACCTTACCCTTGTCTATGGCTTTGGTGACTGCTTCAAAGAAGTCTATCAGGTTTAGGAGACATGATCTGTCTTTTACAAACTCAAACTGGTTGTGGTCCAGAGTTTGGAGATTACCAATGTCTTTGTTTATAAGTTCCATGATGATACATTCCATGGCCTTGCAGACCAGGTTCATCAGGCTAATGGGGCACTAGTTCCTGGGGTCCATGGTGGCTCCCCCCTTGTGTAGTGGGATAACCATCGCTGTGCTCCATTCACCAGGCACAAAGCCTGAGGTGAGGTTATGATTGGACATGGTACATAGGTGTGGTGCCAGTTTGTTCTGTAGTTCATGTAGAACGCAGCCTGGGATGCTATCTGGTCCCATGGATGCTGTGTTCCTGGCTTTGGAGAGTGGTTTTTACCTGTGCAGCCATGATGACAGCAACTTTGCATTCTTCCGGTATAGAGATGGGCTCTTTCATGGGTGAGAGGGGGGTAAAGTTAGCACTCATCCTATCTGCCAGGATGTTGGCAATATCAGTTGGGTCTGTATATTTAGTGCCATTATGCTGTAACTCAGAGCAGATCAGAGTATTGCCATTGAGATTCTTGACATAACTATAGAATGCTTTGTGGTTGTGTTTAGAATCAGTGGCGCTTTTGTTTTCGTAACTAGCTTTGGAGGATTTTATCAAGGATCACCACTTCTTACTGAGGCTGACCAGGGAGCTCCTCCACTCATGGGATTTTACCCTCTTTTGCAACAGTTTCTTCTTTCTGTTGTGCAGTTTGTTTATGGCAGGGGACCACCAGATTGGCTTCCTTTTCTTGGAGGATAGCGTCTTGGTTCTGTTTGAGATAGCAGTGTGATCCATGCACTCATGTAAGTGCTTATAAAGTGCAATTGTGTAGGATTCAGTAGTTGTAACTGTATTATCCATCTGCATGAGTGTCCTGAAGTTCACCACTTCTGTCTTAAGAAGTATGAAGTTGGCTTTGGAGAAATTTTTTAACATGGTTTCCTTACTGGGGGTGGGGGCAGAATGGGGATATGTAGGGTAATTAGCTTATGGTCAGGTCGGACCAATGTGGTGCTGACTTTAGGTGTGGAACACCGGTCACTCAGGACAAACCAAACCCCATAACCAACACAAATAACCACAAAGTGAGCTAAATGCTACTCATTGCCAGAAGTCTCAGCCTCCAAATGCACATACTTGAGGCACTTCTCAGTATGGAGAATACTGATATCTGTGCAGTAACAGAAACCCAGTTCAAGGCTCCAGATAGCACACCAGCACTACCAGGATACTACTCATTCCTTAACTTCCAGCATCAGAACCTGGATCATAGCACATATGATGGGGATGTATCCATATTCATCAAGCATACCTACACCTCTCTCTACATGCTCTTTACAGGATATGTGCCCACAGAATGTTGCACAGCAACATTCTTCCCACTCCACAGGCGTGGGGCCACAAAATACCCTTGGCATTCATGCTCTATGAGCCTGACGAGTCTGATCTGCAAGGCAATGGAGCCAATCATAATGGAAGTCAGCAATAAAGACATTGGAAACCTTCACACAGTTGAGCACAGCCAGTTTGGCTTCATCAAATGCAGATCATGCCTCCTGAACTGGGTGGATATCTTTGAGCAGTTACCCAGGCTACAGATGATTGAAATGAGCTCCACACAGCCTATGTATACCTCACTAAGGCGTTTGACACCATTCCCCAGTCAGGTATCATAGATGAACTCACCAACCTGGGCATGAATCCATACATCACACGATGGATTGCAAACTGGCTCACAGATAGATCCCACAAAATAAAAGTTGCTGGCTATATGTCAGACTCTACACTGGTAACAACTGGTGTCCCCCAGGGTTCAGTCATGGGGTCCCTCCTGTTTGGTACAGACTTCTCAAAAGTACATGCCAACACAGGAGGGTTGTGGTTGACTAAGTTTGCTGAGAACTGTAAAGTGTTTGCCATAATAGATTCCCCAGATGACACAAATATTCTCCAGAAGGGGCTCTATGAGACAGATGTGTGGTGTCAGAATCATGGCCTCAAGCTCAATGTGGAAGAATGCATGGTAATCCCCTTTGGTGAAAACAAAGTTCCCACAAACTACCACATACGTGTTATGCCCTAAAAACTGACAAGGTAATAAGGGATCTGGGGACACAAGTAGATAGTCATCTTTCCTTTGACAACCATGTTGCCAAAGTGATTAGGAAATCATATGTGGCTCATCTAATCAACAAAGGATTTGCTTCAGGATCAAATGAGGTAGTGGTGGCCCTCTACTCTTAAGTCATCATACCCATCATTGAGTACAATGCACCATTTTGGATGTATTCGATTAAGCATATCCAGTAACTGTAGAGACCACAGAGGTACCTCACCAAGAGGATTACTGGCCTCAAACAGTTGTGTTATGCAACACAACTAAATATGTTCTCTGCTACATACCGCCTACTCAGAGGCACACTCTGCCTAACATACAGAGCCATGTCCAACACATAACTGTTGAACATGCTCCATCTATGGATAACAAAATTGAGTCACACTACACACTCCAGGGATATGAACCTCATCACAACAATGAATACAACATGCTGGTGGGATAGAGTATCATCCCAGACACTTGCCTTACTGTGGAACAGAGTCCCAATGCACATCAGAGAGAGCCCCTCGCTGACACTCTTCAATAGGAACCTTGATGAGTGGACGGGAAACAGACAATTCACACCAGGCATCACATCAGCAACCCCACTAGAAGGGGGCTTAGGGTACTTTCTATTAGAACTAGGGCTTAGGAGACTACCCAATGGGGTGGTGAAAGCTGCACAACTTGCCTAGGCTAATATATGCCTTCGTGAAGATAGTCTACTACATACCTATGAACCTATGTTACAGGTATATGTCTACAGATAGTAGATGTGTACTTCATTGTACAGTCATGTTGTACAGCAGGCACATGGACCACATACACTATAATGCTTACAGATACTGGTGGCTGTTATGTACAGTGGGTGAGATGTGCACCTCATGTCTTTTGTGCCATTGGGATGTGTGCTTAGTGGGACAGTCCTGGATGGCTCCCAGTCATGGTCACCCTTTTACACACATCTCTGCCCATCCATCTTTGGCTTATTATCCTGTGTTCCCCCTACATATATATAGGTACATAGGTAGGTAATAAGCTATTTGCCTGAAGGCATATATTAGTATGGCCAGAGTGTGCAGCTATTGCCACACATGGGGTTAGTTCCCTAGGCATCTGTGTAGTAGAGCTGATGAAGTGATCCATGGTGTGACAGTTCAGTTTCACATACACTCATCAAGGCTCCTCTGGAAGAGTGTCAGTGAGGGACTCAACTTAATGTAGGATGGGAGCCTGTTCCAAAGCAAGGGAAGTCTGTGAATTAGTAATGTATCCCTCCAACATGTTCGATTTATTGTTGTGATGATGATATCCCTAGAGCATGTGGCACAGTGAGCTTGGGTTTACTTCAGATAGCGCATGTACATCAGTTCTGCATTGGACATGGACCAGTCTGTTGGGCAGAGATCGCCTGAGTAGACAGTATGCAATAGAGTACAGACTGAGATAAAATCAGTCTTGTTGCACGGGGCAACTGTTTGAGGCCAGTAATCCTCTTGTTGAGGTACTTCAGTGGTCTTTCCAGCTACTGAAGGTGCCTAGTCAGATTAATCGCAAGTGTGCCGTGATACTCTCTGATGGGTCTGATGACTGATGAGTAGAGGGAACCTCCTTTGACCTACATGCAAAGACCTTGGAAACTTGTGGGAACACATATCATGATTTTCTAACCAGTTTGTGAATGTGTTTCTGGAAGTAGAGATGACTATCCACATGTGTCCATAGATCCCTTATTATTACCTCCATATTTAGGGTGTTGGCAGCTATGTGGTATTTGTATGACTGCAGCTCAAGTCCATAATTTTGACACCACATCTGTCTGACTGAGACCCTTTATAAGGATGTCTCTGTTGTCCCAAACATCGATTATGACAACCTTTTTGCAGTCATCCACAAACTTTGCTAAACATAGCCCTCGTGTGTTTGACTGTATTTCTGAAAAGTATATACCAGACAGGAGGGGTCCCAGGACTGAGCCATGGGTGACAGCAGTTATTACCAGCTTACAGTCCAACAGGGAGACCACTATTCTTACCTTGTGGGATCTATCTGTGCCCCGGTTGGCAATCCATCAGATGACAAATGTGTTTATGCACAGGTTGTTGATTTTATGGATACGACATGTATGTGGGATGTTGGAAAATGAATTTTCAAGATCTATGTAGGCCATGTATAGCTCATTTCATTGATGTATGTCCTGGGTAATGGCCTTAAAAACTGTCTAGCAGGTTTAGGAACCATGATCTGCCCCTGACCAAAACACAATGGGTAGGTTTGGGTGATTGTAGGCTCCCAATAGCTCTGTTTATGAGTTCCATAATGATGGACTCCATGGCCTTGCAGATCAGGCTTATTAGGCTTATAAGACTATAGTTCCCATGGTCTGTTGTGCACCGACACTTGTGGAGTGTGCCAAACATTGCTGTAACCCATTCAATAGTTTCATATCCTGTACAGAGGGTAAGCCTCAATAGACTTTTCAGGTGCAGGGTCTGTTTGTTTTGGAGTTCACATATGACACAGCCAGGGAAACCATGTCATCCCATAGACACTGTGTTTTTAGGTTTGGATAGAGCTGTTTAACCATTGTATATTTGATTTCTGGGTTTTCACAATCTCCAGGTATGGTAATGGGCCCTTTTGTCAGAGAAAGGGGGGTAAATATGTATGAACTTGTCTGACAAGATGTTGGCAATGTCAGTCATGTACATGTATTCATTTACACTTTGCACTGACTCAAAACATATATGAGTTTACACTGATAATTATGACATAGCTAAAGAAAGCTTCATGGTTCTCTATGGACTCGTTGGCAATATTTTTGCCAGAACATGGCTTGGATAATGTTAGGAATGTTCATTGTTTCTTGATGATACTGATGGGAGATTTATTGATCGTTTTTGGATTTTCACTTTCTTTCAACAACTTAAGTACTTGTAGTACATAGTTTGATTATGACAGGGGTCCAATATATTATATGGGTCTGTTTTCATATCACTGTGTGTGCAAGGCAGGATTGGTGAATAGTGACAAGTGTCTGGAGTAAGAACTGCAACTGTCAGATATGTGTGCCCACTGCTGTACTCAGACATGGCCTAAGTGTGTGAGCATGCCCAGTATGTCCTTTCAGTATGCTGCTGACTGAAATTTGCTAAATTTGTTTAAGTGTGTGAGCATGCCCACTATGGGCATGTATACTATATGTGTGTAAAAAATCAAGTTGGTTTTTACTTCAAGGCTCACCTTTGTGTTGTACATCAACAGGAAGCACGCTGTGCCTGCAGGGCTTCCATGAGTCAATTTGCATAGACTTATCAACATTTCTACATACAGGGGGGACAGCTATTATTTGTACATTTCTACCGGGGGGGGCACACCTGATTGTTAATGTGGGTGTACATAGGATGAGGGTACCCCTGACAATTGTACACATTTGCTAGGCCTGCACTGTTATGTCAGGTACTCCATTTCAGTCTGTACTGTTGCCTATCATACTGGCTTGAGGCATATCACTGTACTATAGATCTTAGCTTCCAATTACACGCATATTAGTTTGTGACTTTATAGCCTACCCAACCCACATCACACTACCTGACCTGCTGTTATTTGTCTGCATAGGCCTGGGGGGAGGTTACTCATATGCCTCTTCAGAGGGCATGATACAGCATTGCTTGTGTTTGCATTTGTCTACAATTGTCCTTCTGGCTGTGACTGTTGGGTATGTGATCCACCCAAATGGTATGTGTGAGTGACTTAAGTTGTGTCTGTGCCAGTGAAATGCTGAAATGGCTTAGTGGTTCAGTATTGTGACTATAGTGCACAGTATCCTGAGTTTGGACCCTGTCACTGCTTTATATTTTCCTGCTGGGCAGACCTGACTGGTTAAGGAATAGTAAAGCAGGTGTGAGCTTTGCTCAACTTTGCTCAACATTGCCCAACTTTGCCCGATGTTGCCCGACGTTGTGCTGATTAGCGCAGTGCGCAGTTATGCCCAATTGTATTTAAATATGCTCAGTACTGGCAAAATGTGCTTAGCAGTGCTTTATATTGCTTAAAATAGGGCACTCATGCCTCAGGTGGTGCTGCAGGGCTGCCTGTGTTGGATGCACACAGTACACTCCCTATACATATTTAAAAACAGATACTGTCATTTTAGGCATCACTTTTACTGTATGTGCAAGTCAGAGAGAGGTGTCATTTCCAGGGTACCTACTGAGTCAGTGGATGTGCTACGTGTTGCCTCTTTGCCAAGGCCAGGGCATACTGGGCACGCCTCCTTCTGCCTTCTGAGACAGGCGCAGGTTGTTCCTCCTCTGAGTCATGCTGTGCCTGTGCAGGCCTTGGCAATGTTGGGGGGCTGTTTGGCCCTGCCACATGCTGTTCCTGCTGCAGCTGTTTCCATAGGATCATATTGTGTAGTATGGCACATACCATAAAAATTCGGGTACATGTAGTTGGTGAGTACTGTAAGGCTCCACCAGATGTGCCCAGGCACCTGAACTGTGACTTGAGCATCCCAAACACACACTCAATTATGTCTCTTGTTTGTGCGTGTGCCTCATTATGGAGTTCCTGTTCAGGTGTGTGTGCATTTCTGATGGGTGTCATCAGCCATGGCTCCAGGGCATATCCAGCATCCCGCACTAGGTGACCATCAGGGATGTCCCCATTGGCAAATCTCTGGTACAGCTGCATCAGATGCCAGATGTGGGAATCATGATAGCTCCCAGGGCAGCCAGCACACACATTCATTATTATTCCCTGAGCATCGCACACGACCTGGCAGTTGATGGAGGGGAAGCCCTTGCAGTTGATGTAGACCCTACCCTGCTCACCGGGTGGTGCTTTGATGCATATGTGCGTGCAGTCTATTGCACCCACTACCTCAGGGTATTCTGCTATTTTGTGGAAAAGATGCATATTGCTGGCCAGTGCCTCATGGGAATTGGGGAAATATATGTGGTCACCGACATGTGCTGACATGGCATCCAGGAACTGGTAGAGTACCCTGGATGCTGAAGCCTGTGAAATCCCCATCATATCACCAGTTGGTCTCTGGAAGGTACCTGTAGCTAGCATTCTTATGCCAACACATACCTTGGTATCCATTGGGATGGGTTCCCCACTTTTGGTTCTGTGTGTGAGGCGTGGCCAGCACAGCTCAACAATTTGCTGCAGGAGGTCTCTGTCCACCCTATAGTGCTCCACTATCTCCAGCTCATGTAGCCCCAGGTAGGTTACCCTGGGTCTGTACACTCTTCTCTGTCTCCTCACTGTGGGTTGCTCAGCAGCATTCACAACATCACCACCATCAGCACCTTGCACATGTTGGTTTATGACAGCAAGAGCAGCCCCTAACATTTTGTCTGACTTAAGCTTTTTAAGCTTTCCCTCTTTGTATACTGTAGTGTTGCAGAGTTCTTGGGAAAAAAAAAAACAGGGGGGATGCTGTTTGCAGATGTTAAAGTGCTGGGCTGGGCTGGGATAGTCTGCTGCCTGTGTAATTGGCTGATTCTGATATATTTCACCTGGCAGCTCTACTAGTTCTCCTCGGTTAACTTCCTACTACTTCTTTTCCTTCCTTTTCCCTTTCTGTTTCCGCCCAGGGCAGCACCGCACAAACACGTGCACATACGCATACAAGCATGGACACGAGCACACACGCTGTGTGCATGTTTGCAAGAAATTTCTGATATTTTAGCAGTGTGCCCCCCTTTGGTTTCAGATTTTCGAATAGGACAAGTGTAGGCCCGCCTCTTGCAATCCTGAGCAACTAAGGGCAAACACAAGTCACTGTGCTCCAATTAGCTTACAGACTTTCTGACATACCCCCTCATAATGTCACCTATAGTCTACTCTACTACTCACCTACTCATACACTTACACTCTTGGGAATGGCTCACATGCTGGGGAAAATTGGGATTCACTATCTTTATCCACATTTGCATAGTATTGCCTACTAATGCATGGTTACATCTCTCACACTGAGCTCCCCCCCCCCACCCTTAGCAACCACTACTCAGTGGCCATGTTGTTTTCAGCCTGCCATTCACCTGCATTGCAGGATAAGCTTTTAAGTGAAAATCCCTATTTTTGGCTATTTTTAAATTCTTTTCTTGTTTTTTAAAGCGCCGCACGTTTGCGAGGTGCTGTGCTATGCTTAAACATCGGAGATAAGGGGAAAAAATAGATTTTAATAATTTTAAACATTTATAAATGCCAATGGCCTTATATTTGGCCATTTGCATGCTTCTTCAACTGTATGCATCCTTTATTTGGAGCTGTCATAGGTCCCTTTAGCGATTTGCAGAACGGTACTCCATTACCAATGGAGTATATTTCTGCAGATAACACTAATCTTCCACGGACAGGTTAGTGTTTCCTGGATTTCAAATTTACCTCATTTGCATAGCTTTCACCAACAAATGAGGTAATTTGCTTACCATGACGCTGTCCTTGCAAGGGTAGCTTTAGCAGCTCTCGTGCACGCCCCTGCAGGCTGTACCTGGATCGCACGGCAGACATATTGCCTCCGTGAGCTCCTACACTCTTCTTGCACTCCGTGCAAGTTTTCGTAAATCCGGCCCTTGCACTTTCAACCAACATAATGAACATTATTTCTGTAATTTTATATGCACAAAACATTAGTATATTAGCATAGTAATAAATAAACCAAGCAGATGAAAGTAGTATAAAACTAGAAGTCTAAATTTTAAAATGCACTCACTTGAGGCACTCCTTAAAATGGAGAACATCAATATCTGTGCAGTGAATGAGACCTGGATCAAGGCTCCAGAGAGCACCCCTGCACTACCAGGCTATAACTCATACCACACTTTTCGGCCATGTAACCTGGACTGAAACACCAAAGCTGGGGGTGTGTCCATATTCATTAAGGATATCCACACCTCCAGGCTAGTTGCTCAGCATAATGCATCCGAGGTTATCCAAGTGTAACTAACTCTTGGTAAAAGTGCAATCCAAATTGTAGCTTGCTACAGATCTCCCACCATGCCCCAGGATTCGCACTCCTCTTTTCTTGATGTACTGGAAAATATTAGGGTTCAACCAAACACTCTAATAATGGACGACTTCAACTACCCCACCATTAACTGGGAAAACTACTCATGTACCAACTCCTTAGCGCAACGCTTTCTGGAATTCATAAACTCCAATGCCCTAGATCAACTTATCCACAACCCCACCAGGGGCAACAATATCCTAGACCTAGTCATTACCAACATGAGTGACCGGTGTACCACACCTGAAGTCAACTCCTCGTTGGTCCGATCCGACCATAAGCTAATCACCCTTGATATCCACATCCCACCCCCACCTCCCATTAAGGAAATCACAGTAAAAACTTTCTCCAAAGCCAACTTCATGCTTCTTAAGACAGAAGTAGTGAACTTCATGACACACATGCAGATGGACAATACAATTACAACTGCTGAATCCTACACAAATGCAGTCTATAAGCACTTACATGAGTGCATGGATCATGCTATCCCAAACAGAACCAAGACGCTATCCTCCAAAAAAAGGAAGCCAATCTGGTAGTCCTGTACCATAAACAAACTGTACAACAGAAGGAAGAAACTGTTGCAAAAGAGAGTAAAATCCCATGAGTGGAGGAGCTCCCTGGCCAGCCTCAGTAAGAAGCTGAGATCCCTTATAAGATCCTCCAAAGTTAGCTATGAAAATAAAATCACCACTAATTCCAAAGACAACCACAAAGCATTCTATAGCTATGTCAAGAATCTCAATGGTAACACCCAGATCTGCTCTGAGTTACAGCACAAAGGCACGAAAATTGCAGAACCAACTGATATTGCCAACATCCTGGTAGATAGATTCAGTGCTAACTTTACCCCCCTCACCCCCTAAAGGGCCCATATCTATACAGGCAGAATGCAGAGTCCCTGTAAGCACAACTATGCAGGTGAAAGCTGCACTCTCTAAACCAAAAAACACAGCATCCATGGGACCGGACAACATCCCAGGCTGCGTTTTACACAAACTTCAGAATGAACTGGCTCCTCACTTAAGCACCATGTTCAATAATAGTCTCACATCAGGCTTTGTGCCAACTGAATGGCGCACAGCAACAGTTATCCCACTCCACAAAGGGGGAGCCACCTCTGATCCCGGAAACTATAGACCTATTAGCCTGACGAGCCTGGTCTGCAAGGCCATGGAACGTATCATCATGGAACTCATAAACAAAGACATTGGTAACCTCCAAACTCTGGATCCCACCCTGTTCAGGTTTGTGAAAGGCAGATCATGCCTCCTGAACCTGATTGACTTCTTTGAGGCAGTCACCAAAGCTGTAGATGAGGGTAAGGTGGTTCACACAGCCTATCTTGACCTCGCCAAGGCTTTCGACACCATCCCCCATTCTGGAATTATAGCTAAACTCAATAAACTAGGCATAAATCCCTACATCACAAGATGGGTTGCCAACTGGCTCACTGACAGAACCCACACTGTAAAAGTTGCAGACTCCAAATCTGACATCAAACCAGTGACAAGTGGAGTACCACAGGGTTCCGTCCTGGGACCGCTCCTGTTTGGTATCTACTGCTCTGAAGTACAGGCTAACACAGAAGGCCTCTGGCTAACAAAGTTCACAGATGACTGCAAACAAGGAGCCATAGTCAAGTCCTCAAATTATGTGAACATCCTACAGAAGGGACTCTCTGAGACAGATGCATGGTGTCAGAGCCATGACCTCAAGCTCAATGCCAAAAAGTGCAGTGTCATCCCCTTTGGTAAAAACTCTGTACCCATGAACTACCACATAGGCAGCAATCTACTTAACACCGAATGCGTGATAAGAGACCTTGGGACCCAGGTGGACAGTAGTCTCTCCTTTGATATTCACATCAACACAGCAGTCAGGAAATCCTTCTACGTGGCACACCTCATCATAAAAGGGTTCTCAACCAGGAAAAAAGAGGTCATCGTTCCCCACTACTCGACACTCATTAGACCCATTATAGAGTACAACGCTCCTTTTGGAATGTACCTCACAAGACATCTGCAGCAGCTGGATAGGCCACAGAAGTACCTCACATAGAGGATTACTGGACTCAAACAAGTGCCCTACACTAACCGTCTCAAAAAACTCCAGCTTTAGTCCGTAGCATATCGCCTACTCCGAGGTGATCTCTGCCTAACATATAAAGCTGTGTCAAACCCAGAGCTGTTGGACATGCTACACCTAAAGAAATCCCAATCCCTCCGAGCTACACGCTCTAGGGACCTAAACCTTGTCACCACAATAAACAGGACATGCTGGAGGGATAGATTCCTATTCCAGAGACTTCCCATACTCTGGAACAGGCTACCCATCTATGTCAAGCAAAGTTCTTATTTAGCACTCTTCAAGAAAAATCTTGATGAGTGGATGGGAAATAGGAAATACACCCTGGGGATCACTTCTGTGTCTCTGCTCGATAGTGGCACAGGAAAATAACTTTCTTGGGTTGTGTAAGCCAGGGAACCTTGTTGGCTAGGCTTACATAGGCCCTTGGGCTGATAGCCTAGTACCTACCCAATGAAACTATGAACCTATAAAACAATGATAGTCTTGAAAAAGAGATCCTTGCCAAACAGGGGTATCAGTCAGTTGGCTGACAAATGCAGAGTGAGCCACTGAATTAGAATGTAACCACCGGGGACATTTCATCCAGTGTAGATGATCAAAAGAGCGCAAGCTGCTGAGGTTGTTGTTTAAACCAGTCTCACAGGGTAATAAAGAACAAGTTAAATAATTAAGAATATTCACATAACTATGTCACAATTATATAGAGTGGTTACAAGTCAACAAAGGTTAAACTCAACTTACAGATCTAAAATGCCATAATTTCCATGAATATATTACAAACCATTTAAAGATTTTAAACATATACACATTAAACATCACATAAATTGAGCTGCTGGTCTTATTCAAAAATAAAACATGTAAAATAAATTAAATGTGTTTTATTAACTTGCACAAAGCATACATTACTACTGTAGTTCAATAAAGGCTCATGGTTCATACACAGATGTATATATATATGTGTGTGTGTGTGTGTGTGTGTGTGTGTGTATGTGTGTGTGTGTGTTTGTGTGTGTGTGTGTGTGTGTGTGTGTGTGTGTGTGTGTGTGTGTGTGTGTGTGTGTGTGTGAGAGAGAGAGACACTGGAGATAACCATATTAGTAAATTTACTTGAACATATTAGTTTATGTATTTAATTCAGAAGCTTAGTCATATTAAATAAATAAATATCTCTTGATACCTCACTTAAGTATAGACAAATTTAAGTCACATAATGTATAAACAACACATGAATAGATAACAACCACATACAGCTTAAAATATATATGTAACATGTCAACCTTTTCTAAACAGGCTAAAGAATTCAGAAAGACATACCTGGAGATTTAATAAAATCTGTGTAGGAATAGTAAGTCCTACATGGAAGGTACCTTGGCCATGTCTGGAGCTCCCCCTCAGCAGTGCACCTTGAATATTAATTATTGTTCACTACTGAGGGAGAGCTGTGTTACAGGTTTACAGAATCAGTGTAGGATGTGTGTTTCAGGGTCCGGTGATGTGTAACACACCCCCTGCACTGTCAAAGTGCTGAATAGTCAGAGTATGGCACTGAAATTAAAATGCAATTTTTTTTTGTGTGTGTTTGTGCAGCACAGCACAGTGCTTAGCAATGGACACATGCCAGGTGTGCAAAAATAGAAACTGGATTGATTCAATTATAAATGGAAAGGTCAAGTTTAAGCATAGCGGAGCATGGTGCTCAGCACTGATTAAATGTAATGTGTGTATGTATATATATATATATATATATATATATATATATATATATATATATATATATATGTATATATATATATATATATATATATATATATATATATATATATATATATATATATATATATATATATATATATATATATATATATATATATATATATATATATATATATATATATATATATATATATATATATATATATATATATATATATATATATATGTGTGTATAGAAAGATATAAATATAGCAGCAACTCACAAGGTTATGTAGCCAAATGATTAGAATGGCAGCCTCATGTGCAGTAGGTACAGGATTCAAATACACAGACTGGTTAGTTTGTAAATACAAATTCTGAGAGTTATTTTAAATCCCGATGAAATAATTCTGTGATTAGACAGACCGGTTATTAATATTATTGTGCAAATACACATTTATAAGATGTACTAGAAATCCCTGACTGAATTTTGTATGAATACACAGACAGATTATTAAGGTTGTATGTTGCAAATACATGTGAGAGATGTATTTTACAACTCCTGATAGAATATTCTATGTAGGCATAGACATTTTATGAAGCATTTATTTTGCAATTACACAATATGAAATATGTAATGAACTCCTGCATTGCTGCACCCAGCTAAGCACCCTAAGCATAGCTAAGCCTAGCCAAGCACTGCTTAAACAAGGAATGTTTCAGCAGTGCATAGCCGTTTTTTGCATTGTTGAGGCCTTTTAAGCATTGGTCAGCTCAGCAAATCTGGTTTGTACACTGCTAAGCATTTCTAAGTATTGCCAGTTTAAGCACTGCTCAGCTGAGCTCAGCGGGTTTGCATGGTGCTAAGTGAAATGCTGCATTTTTAAAAATGGTCCATTGGCAGCAATGGGTGGGAAATAGGCTTATTTAAGTGCAACAGCAGGAATACAGCCAGAATCTGTTGGAGTTTGATCTTGGCAAAGACTATGGCAGGAGCGAGAGAGAGTGGATCCTTCTGGGCACAGCAGTGGGGCATTCTGGAGTCCAGGGTAATGTTTGGACTCCTAGTAAAAGATCATGTCATCTGGCAGCTGGAGGGCCAGTACCAGGGGTCAGAGTACAAACCGGAGGCTTGGGACTGGCTGGCATGTGACCTCACCAGTGCAACTGGTATCCCCGGCACAGGTGAGCAGGTGCATCACTATTTTGATGACCAGAAGCATAAGAAGAGGGAATTTCTTCGCCACTTGGATCCAAGATGCTCGGGATGACAATGTCACACAAGTTTATATGTATTGTTAGCATTGTTTTATCAATAAGTAATTTGCATGTGTGATAGACAAGCACACATAATGGTGTGTTTCTCTCCCCACAGCTGCAGAGGAGAGAGCTCACAACCTGGAGGCCCATGCAGGGTGCCTGGCCAGGATGCATCAAGAGTGTGGTGAGTACAGATGTATCTTGCAATTTATAGTCATATAAACAAGAAAAAGTACATTAGTAATTGCCAGTATGTTTTGAGTCTACTGCAATGAATGTGGCCAAATACCTGGACTGATATAACTGAGTAATGCCAGGTACAGTTCAGTAAACATGAAAGCATGATACCTGATAATGTTATGGAAAAAAAGTTTCAACTGCATGAATGTTAAAGAAATAAAGTTCAACTGCATTCATAATATCAAGGAAATAAAGTTCAACTGCCTTCATAATGTTAAGGAAATAAAGTTTGTACTGCATTAATTGTGGAATTACAGCTGTATTGCAACACCTGTATTATATGAAGTGTTCATCAATAAAGACTGTTACATGTATACCAATTATTGATTGATGTCACCCATAATAAAGCTGTGTTGTGCAATATGTGTGTATTTTGGACTGTTGGTCATGAAATAGAGTTGTACAACTGCTGTGAAGTAAAAATGGTAATAATACCACAAAGTGACTGAAAGTTAGCTAATAAAGAAGTGTTTTAGGGCTATATTTTGTATTACCCCCCCCCCCACACACACACACACACACACACACACACTCTACCTGACTGTGCTTCCATTAAATGCATTTTGAAACTTAAACAGTTAGGTAGAGAGTGTGTGTGCGTGTGTGTGTGTGTGTGTGTGTGTGTGTGTGTGTGTGTGGAGGGGTGTTTAAGTATTTCATTGATTCAATTATTCAATTATACCATAAATATTATATATATATATATATATATATATATATATATATATATATATATATATATATATATGCATATATATATATATATATATATATATATATATATTTTTTTTCTACTTAATACATTTGTATTTTATATTAATTCAAGTCACTGATTTGGTGTCTAGGTATTTAGCAATAAAATCATGTATTATACATGGAAATACAAAGTAAATAGTCTTCTATAAGAGGAAAGGAATTGAGTTGTTTATTTAATTGGCCTTTTTATATAATTGTGTTATCGTTTTATTTATTAATTGTATAAGTATATAAGTCATTGATTGCTTGTGTAACTTTGTCTGAGGAAGTTTGGATACTAGAAAACAACCAAGTAGACCAGCAAGAGCAGACATGGAGGTAAATAATCCTTTATTGAATACAGACCGGTTTCGGCAAATATTGCCTTCTTCAGTGTAGGACAAAACAACAGTGTCCCATCCCTCAAACATTAAATAGAAATTGTCAGCCAATAAGCAAACAATAGTCATAAATATTAATGATGTGTTTGATGTAGCCATAGCCCAAAAAGATTTTTTTAAAATAGCTAAATCCTAACTAATCACAAACATTGCTGAAACATAATATAACAAAGTAACCTTCAAATCCCTTAAATTGCCAAGAACCAACAAATACAAAAATAACAGTAAACATATATTCCATGAATAAATATATGTTTAAAAGGAAATACATGCAAAAAAAAGAACAAATGAAGAAACA
Source organism: Protopterus annectens (assembly GCF_019279795.1). Taxonomy (NCBI): domain Eukaryota; kingdom Metazoa; phylum Chordata; order Ceratodontiformes; family Protopteridae; genus Protopterus; species Protopterus annectens. Next base: position 1,206,789,930 of record NC_056732.1, on the reverse strand, counting down.
TAAACCATGTAGTGCCCCAAACACATCCTAAGTCCTGACTTCACATTAAATATAATACAGTCAGCCATCAGACATCCAAAATAGAAAAAAACTCTACAGTTTGTTCATGGACAGAAATAATAAACAAAAACATCATCATCATAATAATACATTGCAATATGATGTACAAGCCATCCATATCAGGATTATCCATTGTACCTATTGTGCCTAAAAGTGTAATTATTCACTCTGCAATATGAAACTAGTCATCCATATCAAAATGATCCAATCTGCCTAAATTACCTGAAAGATAAATTAAATCTTACACATAAGTAGTCTGAAAACTACATCACCAAGGTATAGTATAATACAGGAACAACCCATCAGTAAAAATGATAGAGGCTCTACTATAGCCAAATAGACCCACCCCCATCAAATGTCTATACAACCTGGGGATGAAAAGATATTAAACAAGAATTAGGACCCGTACCTGAAAAATGATATAAGTACGGCCCAAAAAAATTGGATGGTAATACATAATGAACCAACTATAAATGATCATTAAGCCCAGGGTGAAACAGACCCCCTAGTGTAACTATCCAATATCTCTCTTTATGATCTAATAAGCCATGCCAACCCTGTTTATGACATCTGTCACCAGTGATACGATCTATGATCATAAAATTGAATCTGGCCTGTGGATGTTTAAGAGTATGTTGATACAAAGCACTAGTCAATTTATGATTTCTAATATCACTGCGATGTTCATTCATTCGAGATCTAAGGGCCCTAGAGGTTTGGCCTACATAGAATGCACCGCAATGACAAGAAGCTAGGTACACTACCCAATCACTACTACAGTTACCAAAAATTTTAATGTTGAATATCTGGGTGGTATTGCGACTTGAAAATTCCTTTGATTTAGACATATAAAAACACGATCCACAATGGCCACAGGGAAAAGAGCCAAATAGCTCATCACCTTGTAAGGTAAGTTGTTTATGAATAATCCCTCCACTAGCCGTATGTTTGTAATGTGACAAATATGAACCCAAAGTTTTGCCCCGCTTGTACGAAAACCGACATTGTTGTCCCAGAAATGACCTCAATTGGTCATTGGCCAGTAAGATGTTCCAATGTTTGTTAATGATATTCCTGACCATATTGATGTTTCTTCCATAAGTCGTAATGAAACGTACGGGAGTACAAGATGTATTATTGTTCGTTGTTTTGTATTCTAATAGTTGTTCCCTGTTCATTTGATTTACCCTACATCTGGCTAAGTTGATATCTTGATGGTCATAACCCCTACTAACAAACCTCTGACTCAAATCAATACTAGCTGTTTGATATTCCTCATCCTTCGAGCTGAGGCGTTTGATACGTATGAACTGTGACACTGGAATACTTTTCATAGTGTGGCGTGGGTGCATGCTAGAAGCATGAAGCAAGGTATTATATTGTGGGTACTTGCGGAACACCTTACTAGATAAGGTATAATCATGATTTCTCGAGACCGTGACATCCAAAAAATTAATTGTATTTTGATCATATGTTACTGAAAATTCCAGTCCCCATATATTGCTGTTAAGATAATCAACAAATTCATACAAGTAACCCAAATCCGCACGCCACACTAACCAGCAGTCGTCCAAATAACATCGCCAGATATCCATCTCAACCTGGTAAATGTTATGTGAATTGTCATATATCATGTACTCCTCAAAATAAGCCATGAAAAGATCTGCATAAATGGGAGCAAACGATGCTCCCATTGCCGTGCCTTGCAGTTGCCAATAACACTGGCCTTGAAAATATAGCACATTTTTGTTGAGTACATGTTCTGACATGCAAATAAGTAAGGTATTGAACCCTGGTGTATAGAGATTTGCCCTATAAAGCCAGTATTGAAGGGATTGTAAACCTGCCCAATGTGGAATACTAGTGTATAATGCTTTTACATCTAAGGTGCACATATACCAACCTGGTCCCAACTGAGTATCTTGAATAATCTGTAAGAATTGGGTAGTGTCCTGCAATCTTGCCCTAATCAAGCCTAACAGTGGCTTGAGGTATTTCGTGAGAAGTGCAGATAAAGGTTCAGTAAGAGATCCTATTCCAGAGACAATAGGTCTACCAGGAGGTTTATTCAGATATTTATGAATCTTAGGTAAAAGGTACAAAATCTGCTTGGAAGGTTCAGACACCATCAATGATGACAAACATTTTTTGCTAATAATCCCCTCCTCAAAGGCTAACTTCAAAAAAGAATCAATTTCATCCTTAAAGATGGGTGTGGGATCTATAGACATATGCATATAACATGTTTTATCCGATAGTTGTGACAACCCTTCCTGTATATAATCAACTGTATTGAGAACCACCACAGCTCCCCCTTTGTCAACTGAAACAACAATAATGTCCTTATTGTTGCACAATTGGTCTAAAGCCAACCTATCATCAGTAGTAAGATTACTTCCTAACATAACATGCCCGTGGTTCTCAAAATGAAGGTCCCTCAGAATTGAGTCCATAAATATGGAAACATATTTATTCATGGGTGGTTGAAAGGATGACTTACCAAACCTAAACTCATCAGAGGTTCCTAAACTATCCTCAGCAAAAAACAATTTTAAATTAAGAGTACGACAAAAAACATGTAAATCCTGAATGATGTGATATTCCTGAGAGAAAAAGGAGGGAATATAGTTCAATCCCTTGTTCAATAAAGCTATTTGTTCCTGAGATAATACAACACTAGACAAATTTAATACATTCTGATTTGGAGTCCGAATGGACACTAGCTCAGAAGATTGTTCAGTAAACCCTGAAACGAAACCTGTAAGGGTTTTTTTCCGGTGCTTCCTGCCCCCCCCCCCCCCCGATGTCCCTTGCCCCTTCTAAAGGGAAATTTCTATTACTTTTCTTTCTATTGGGAGACCCCCTGTCAGAGGTCCCCTCACTATCAGTTACTGAGGAATCATCCCCTGACGTACTATTAAAGGATCCATCCCTATTCTTCAAAATGGATCAAGGTCTCTTTTTGGTACGACTGGGCCCTGTCCTAACCTGATTAGTGTCAGCGAACCTGACCGACCGACTAAAATCAAAAGGTCTGCCCCGTTGATAATCTGAGTAATCCCTGTGAAACTTTTTGATCTTACGTTCTTTAATAGTTTTCTCATGTTCCATCAAATCATGGGAAAGTTTCTTAATATTATCTTGATATTTAGGAGAAGATTCGAACTTACTGACATCTGAACATAATGTCTTGATGTCTTGTATATTCAAATCAACCGTTCTTTCATAGTATTGTAATAAAATATTCACAAATGACATGGACCCCAACTGTAAAGCTTCCTTCCAATCTTGATTCAACTTATCATCTGGTCTCCCCACTAAAGGTTGGAGACGTATCCAAAGTCCCCTGGGAGCCATGTTCTGAGTAGAGTAAGCTCGAAACAATTTAAGATGCCAAATGTTGGATCTAAGTGTTTTAAATGCCTTAGTAACAGAATGAAAAAACATATCACAATCCACCATCAGTGGTTGTTCCGAGTTATCCGGATCATTGCTTGGTGGGGTGTCGATCCCAAAAACACCTATATCCTGCCGATCAGCACATAATCTGGACAAAATATTGTTGAGATCCATGCTGCGAATATGGGATCAAAATGCCCACCCAATGAATATAATGAAACACAGAAAAAAATATTGAGCGAAAAAAGTACTGAAAAAACTGAGGACCAGAGGTCCAAGACGTACCAAAAATTATGATTCCCCAGTTATACCAAATTCCAATTTCTGTTTAATCCCACTATAAGGGGCAAAGGAAAAACCGGATCAGCAAGAAGCACCAGCAATTCACAACCCAATAGTAAAAAAATTTTTTGCAAGGTCCGAAACCGTAAACACCAGAGGAACAAAATAGGTTAATAAAACATATTGATATCATGAGAATAAATCATCCAAAAACAAAATTCAATCCACCATATGTTAATGGATAGAAATGTGTACGTTTATTCTGTGGGACCAAGCAGTGGGTGTAAATTCAATTTCAGAAGTATGAATACTTTAAGCTGCAATAATCAAGATACATATGTCATAATCCAAATATAGAAAGCAGGACCTTTAAGTAGAAATATTAAGGGCATCTAAAATCAAAAAGAGACTAGATGCCCCTCCACCAAAAACAGCTTAATAGTCCTTAATACAAAATTAGGGAATCCTGTTAATATAACAAGTGGCATTAACCATAACCACAATATAACCAATGACATACATAAGATGTCATAAAGTCAGATCTGTTAAGAAATCATATAAGCCCCAGTGGGGATCATATCCTTAAATCCCCATACATAAACAATGTAGTATGGCTAACGCTGCATCAACCACAGCTGAAAAAACTGTGTTGCTAAAAATTTTTTGTTGAATTAAACAAAGTGCTCAAAAAGGACCAAGTTGTCTATTATGCTGCACTAGCCCCGATATAAAATATATCGGGACTATAACTGCCCAACTAAAGACAGTATAATAATAATATTGAAATCCAAAAGCTTGGACCTTTTCCTGGCACTAGCTTAATATAGGCATTATCAAAATACACCAAAATGTAAAAAAGGCACCCATAGAAGAATCCTGAAGAATGATGAGACAAGAACATATGTAACACAGCACCTATAGATCAGCAGCATGAACATAAAAAACTTTTACATGTAAGGTAACCAAATGAAACATGTATCATGATAAAAGGGGAATCTGACCCAACCCCTAATGTCCTCCAATCAAATTGTTGAAAGACCACACAAGACAGAAAAGATTTAAACAATCTGTCAAATAATATACTGTCTCAATTGGTTAACACTGTGTTATAAAGTAAAATAATGGTGTCCAATAATTGGCGCAAAAATCCCTGATATTTAAGACATTGTCCAAAAGACAAAATTATTACATATATACTGTGCATACACCAATGTTAAAGCAATAATAAACAATAATAAACAATATTTCAAATGGAGAACCATATGGAACTATACCATTAATAGGAGTCAATACATATAACTTTGTTCAAGTCCAAACAAATAATTTCTGGACACAATGTATTCCCTTAACGTTGCATCAAACCTCAGTCGTTAAAGATATTAATTAAAAAAACTACACATTGACTAGAAATAATAGTCCACTAGTTTTAGTAACTAATTGTTCATAGACCTTTCATAATGAAAGTAACCAGTCCTCTTTGTTCTCCCGTACGTAGAGAAATACCTGTTAATCTGTATATAGGCCCAAGTCCAAAAGAACTCAGTTTAAACAATCAAAAAATATATGTGATGGTACAGTTCCAGTTACGCCAGTCCCCCGATTGAGGATTCACAAAAGGATATAAATGATAGAGGCACCAAAAAATATATCCACAAAGTTGTAAGTCAGTGCACACACCTTCGCCCGTTGTTGCACCAGCCAAGAATGACAAAGCGTTAGGTAGTTACTATTTTATAAGACCATAATCTGTTGTCCCTTTGTATGAGCCCAAACTCGTAAATCTTGCTTTTGTCCAAAAGTGGAAAAATGATTAACACACCTTCGTCCGTTGTTGCACCAACCACAAGTTAGTACAAAATATGAATATATTAAGCAACAATTGGTTCATAGGGCAAAAAATATGTTGGCACTTTACACATATCCTTTCCGGTGACTCTAAATCTTGTCCGTACAGGCAAAATTGAATTGAACTCAGTCCCCAAAAACAGTGATAGCCTTATAGACATTAAATAACATTAGCTTTAATATTAACGTTAAGACGGGCCCCTTGACACACTGACGAGGTGAAAAGACACTCAACGCACACAAACGCTGGCTTCTACGTTATGTTCAATAGTCAAAAAGATAAAATATATAGCAAACCATCAGCGAAACAAAGGCTTACCATATATTATATAGTTCAAAAACTAGTGGAAACATAAGATGTTTTAACATGCGACCGATACCAGGTTTGACGCCAAAGCAGAACAGAACGGCCCAACTCACAACAAGGGATCCAGAAAGTCCGCTTCTAAAATTGGGCAATCAACTAAAGTTTCCAAATTCCGTATACGGGAACAAAGCCGATGTCCATAGCAAATCCCCAGAGTGAAAAACTATACACTCAATGGGTACAGAAAAATAACAATAAAAAGTCTTTTATCCACCTTCCAAAAGGGAGATACACCTCCACTGCTCGGTCCCACAGCACAGATTTTCAGAGACCAAACCAACCAAGTTCTATGCACGGGGGAGATGCACGGTCCAAACCATATGCCACAAAACAACCAAGTAGACCAGCAAGAGCAGACATGGAGGTAAATAATAATCCTTTATTGAATACAGACCGGTTTCGGCAAATATTGCCTTCTTCAGTGTAGGACAAAACAACAGTGTCCCATCCCTCAAACATTAAATAGAAATTGTCAGCCAATAAGCAAACAATAGTCATAAATATTAATGATGTGTTTAGATGTAGCCATAGCCCAAAAAGATTTTTTTAAAATAGCTAAATCCTAACTAATCACAAACATTGCTGAAACATAATATAACAAAGTAACCTTCAAATCCCTTAAATTGCCAAGAACCAACAAATACAAAAATAACAGTAAACATATATTCCATGAATAAATATATGTTTAAAAGGAAATACATGCAAAAAAATGAACAAATGAAGAAACATAAACCATGTAGTGCCCCAAACACATCCTAAGTCCTGACATCACATTAAATTTAATACAGTCAGCCATCAGACATCCAAAATAGAAAAAAACTCTACAGTTTGGATACTAGTCCTTACGAAAGCACTTACAGAATAACGTTTTGGAAAAGGAGAATATCTGCAAATTTCGCTGTCTTTTTGTGTTTACAAGTACTAGTTGGTTGTGTTGTTTTTATGACTCTACCTCTATTATCAGGTGACAGTTTACCAGGTGATCTCTAGGCACATATCAGTCAATCAATATTCAGCAGTAGCTCAGTTTGAGAAACACCAGGTATGATGTACATTTTGTCACAAACAGACCAGGGTTTGAATCCAGGTACAAGTACTACTAAATAATGATAGAAATGGTTATGCAATGGTTATGCAATGTTAACAGATGTTCTGCCCACAGGAATTACAGGTAAATAAATAGCTGCAGTATCAGTTTGAATGGGTAACTAATTGGTGTGTCCAGATGTACCAGAGTGTTATCAGCATTTCTCAGCAAGGTGATAAGACATCAGTATATAAATCGTCAAATACAATACTAATACAGGTTAATAAAACAAATAAAACTGTTTAATTTTGGTACAGCTATATGCTTGATGTGTCTCTGAATGTCTGCTGATAATCTAACCCCATGCCTGCCAAGGATGGCATGATAAATGTAACATGTCTGTACTGTGCATGATATATGTCTCTCAAGTGTCATGCTGTCATGGGCTGTGGTCACTGTTGCCAAATCCCTTGGACACAGATTTAACATACACTTGATTTATTTCCATAGCACAGTCACACTACATCAGTTCACACTACACTTTGGTACTCATATATGTTCCCCTGACATGTAATAGTCCACTGTAATCTTGGCCTATACTGTCCCACGTGGATGGCCTGAGAGGTATGTAGGTGCTACAGAAGCTATAGAGCACTGTTATACATAAATAAGGGCAGACCTGTAGAGTATATCAGTGCACTGTTGCAAACAATATAGCCTATACTGGTAGTAATGGAATGTCTTTCTCTCTCCTGCCACCCCTTATCACATCATAATTTATTATTGTTATACATCAGGCATGGCTTACTTTCAGCATCTGTTGTTCTCAAAATGTTATGTTGTGCCTTGTGTTTTATTATTGTTATATATTGCAATGGTTGCATACTGGCTGTTGGCCTTTTGACGTAACTGTTATGGACATGCTGTTACAATACTGATTGTTATACCACTTATTCTTGTGTTCCATATGCTATACAATGTTATGTTACTGGTTTAATTGGAACAACCAGGCATTCTGTTATAACTAACTTTTAAATGTTTTGTTCACTACTAACCTATACACTTTGGAAAAAACTCAACACCATAGCTCGACTGGGTAAGGCAGTTCCTACAGATCCACCTACCCTCTGTCAACCAGCCATGGCACTGGTCCAAGCATGTCTGGGACCTAAACAGGAGCTACCCCTTCCACCAGTCCTGCACCACGTATGTGTGGATCCTCCTCAGGGGATGAGGCCCGTCCCCACAGGACGAGCATGGAGAGGGAGTTGTCACCCAGCGACAGCTATGGGGCATGGTGTACAGGATCGGGCAGCAAGGGTTTGCCGACTGACTGCACTGGACTGAGGGCAGACTGGCCAACCTGGAGGATCAAGCTGGACCCAGTGCCCAGCCCCTAGCGCAGTCACCTTTGGGGCAGTGATGACTGCCCATTGGTGGGGAGCTCAGTCCCACTGCTGCTGTCTGGAGGCACATGGCTATCTGATTTCACAACACCCTCCCCTTCCAAGGTGTTTGCCCTCCATGTGTCATACACCGTCCCTGCCTGCTGTCTTGTCTGTCATATCTGTTTGCAAATGCTACATCTCCTACCCAACTTACCTCTCCACACATACCTATATCCCTTCACCAATATTCCACTCTCTCCTTAAAAAAAATGAGCAGCTGTCCCACAAAACAAATATCGCCCCATACGTAGTTCTCCATTTCACCACCATGTACACTGCCCACAGTCAATCATTACAGCAATTAATCAACACAGTTATGTCACCCACACCCATCCCTCTGGGATGTGAGACTCCAACTTCCAAATTGTCCACAACCTGCACAGCTGTTGTTGTAAAATAAATGGAGAACTATGGTCCTTTCCTACACTCATCCTGCACATCTCTACCTGCTTTTCACATTGTTTTTCCCCCTGCTTGCCTCATTTCACCACTTTCCTATAGCCTCTTTTTTCTTTATTTTTTTTGGAAATAACACAGGTTTAGGTGGAGCTAAGCCCCCACCGTGTTACGGTGTGTCATGCAAGCACGCAAAGTTGCTTAAAACTACTTTAATCACCTTCTATCTTTATGACATTGTTCTGAAAATCAGCAAAATAACCACCCCCTGTCAAGTCTAGAAACTGGGACACTGCCAGTTAGGGCATAGTGCATTAGATCACTAGGCCCCCCCAGCTCTGAAGAGTAGCAGGTGTTTCCATAAACATATCCTGAGTATCAGTGTTGCACATTAGCAAAAAATTCATTTCTGTCAAGTCTCAAAAACAGAACCCTAACAATTACAGCATAGTGCATTAGCCCAATAGGCCATGCAACTCAGATGAATTGCAGGTGTTTTGGTAAACATATCCTGAGTATCAGTGATGCACATCAGCAAAAAAGTCACCCCTACAAACTCTCAAACCCAGGACCCTGTCATTTCCAGCAGCATGCATTAGCACCCTAGGTCATTCAGCGTTGAAATGCAACAGGTGTTTCCATACACATATCCTGAGGGCCAGTGACACACTGCTTGCACATATAATGGGAAAAATTACAGTGTCCTTGGGACTGTGATGTAGACACCAAACCAGTACATATCCAAATAAATGTTGATGGAAGTATGTGAGGCTTAGGATATCAGGTAGAGCTGACAACTGCACATACTGCTGCAGAATGTCCACAGTTGTGCCACCTACCTTTGGCATGGTTGTCACAAAACCTATTCTGTGTGCTGAAGTACTGGCAAATCAGTACAGATTGAGATTAGAAAATCATGACATACAGTTCAGTGTCACACATCATACCCATCTGAACACATATGTTCATGCCAATCCTGTGTAACAGACTCTATGCATGCACATATATCTTGCAAATACACCTGCTATACTATTGACTCAGGAGCTCAATCTGTTACATTCCTAGCATGCTTTACATTTTGCCACCCACAGTCCTGACTTCCATTCCAGTCTTTTGCACATCAAGCACATACTTGTCAATCACACAAATAACTGAGTGAGATGTTTAGTTTTAAGCAGAAGCAGTTGCTGCTACTACAGTCATTCCTAACATACTGTACATTTTGCCTCCCACAGTTCTGGCTTCCATTCCAATCTGTTGTATGTCAAGTACATACTCATCAAAACAACAAATTAATGACTGAGCCCTGCAATTTTAAGCAGAACTAGTTGCTGCTACTGCAGTAACTGCCACCCATATTAGCAAATCAAATGCCTGTAGGTTGGGACACACTTCACAAATATGTACAGGCATCCTAGATGTCTCCTACCACTCTCTGGATGGCACTATTATGTAACATATGTACCTGAGATACATGCCTCATCTGCACTGTTATGGGTACCCTCACCCTGGCTATGCTGTGACAACAGAGCTGACACTGCTCTCTCACTGACAAATACAGATTGCTCTCCCCAATGTGTTCACAATCCCCAGTATGACACCTCATCAGAATCCAGCAGCTGCAGCCTGCAACATATGAAGCAGTATGTTCAGCTACCTGCTACAGACCTACTACATCTCCCAAACACCTAGAACAGGGGATCCACACAACACCCCATACATAAAGGAGTGCAGGGGGCTGCTCAAGTGACAGGGACATGTGTCACAGTATTCCCTTACAAACATACACAGCTGATAGACCAGCAGCTACTGCGGCAGCATGCATATTCTGATACAAATGACATATGACACTCACATCTGTCTGCCCCCTTACTGACCTCAACCCACAGTGTTAAACAGTAAACTGCCACATAATCAGAAAGTCTGCTCACAATGGCCAAACATAGCATGCCAAACTGTGGACATACTACATAAATCCGGACAGTGAAATGTATTTTTCTTACCATCTGTGATGCTGTAGTCCCCACACCTCAATAATGTACATCTCACAGGCCAGGAAAAGGGCCAAGGCCTACATGAAGGCCTTAAATATAGCACTGTGGTCCCATGCCATTGGCTAATGAAAATGATACCCAGCTGTTCTGGATGCAATTAGCAAGTGTGAGCCACAGATTGGTGCACAGGCAATCACCTGTTCATGAGCATTACCTACAAAAGGCAAGCTGCTGCCTATGGCAAACAGGTCTGTGACTTTCTTTATGAAGATAGACTGAGAGAACATAAGCATTATGCTACAGGATTCTGCACATAAAGGAGAACAGCACTATACCAGATATGTAACAGAAGTCCTCATGTAATGGGATGCAGATGGGAGGATGCAATTATGGGAAATACGGATTACAACAGTAGGCATGTAGTACATATCTTGGAATGACATGTTGCTGTTAGTCAGCTGCCCAGCACCTACAAGCTTCCCTGTTGGCTCTGTCTGTTGTGGCATAGATCACAGCTCTGGCCCACTGAGTCCCTCAAACAATGGTCAGTTTATGTATGAATGCTACTGGATTGTGCTTTAGACAATAGTGACAGTATGTATTGGTGGATACAGCTTGGATATATCATGATATACTATCAGTCAGCTCCTATCAGTCTGTGAATGTCATGCAGGCATACTTCAGACATTGTCTAAGTGTCCCTGACTGTTCCTGATGTACTCTAGCTAAGTCACTGTGAACTCTGCACCCATATCTCATCACTTGAGATCTATGCCTAGCATACCTGTTGACTCCCTATAGCAGGACAGCAGGTTATAGCCAGTAGTAGTGGGGGGACACAGGCCTGGCTTCAGTGAAAGAGTATACATAGTGAGCACACAACATAAGGGAATTAATACAGTACCAGATATTAATGAACCATAACTGTTTTCTGAGGGGTCTGGAGTGTGACAGCCAGATTCCCCACAGTCTGGGAACAACCATTGCATATTGTCTGTTTGTCAGACATCCACATTTGTCTGGCAGAGGGTCCATATATATCAGGCACATGTACACATTCTGCAAACGCCTGTGTACTGCTGATGTTAGACATCTACAGGGAGGATACCCTACAGCATGTCTGCAGTGCTGTCTGTCATTGGGTCACACACATGTTGCTGGACTGTACCCATGCACTTGTATTACCACTCAACAATTTGTCAGATGGTGACTGTATGACATGATACTGGGATGTTACCCATAGGGAACACACCATAGTAGATAGCAGTGATGGGCATGGAGACATAACAACACAGTCCTTCACAGCATACAGGGCCATAACCAGTATACCTAGGATCATATGAGGTTACTAGGCTATTGGCCCTGAGACCCTCATAAGCCTAGATCACAGTTTAGGCCATGTTTATGCAAGTCTGCACTCAATGCCCCAGTCCAACAGGGACACGGGTGGTATCCCAAGGGTGTATGTCCTGTTTACCATCCAGTTATCCAGGTTTCACTCAAAAAGGGGTAAAGAGGTAATCTGCCTAATGTGGTCAGGGTGTCCATTCTACAGCTGGTTGAGTGTGTGGGACACACATGTGACCTGCCAACAAGTCCTGTTGATTTCACAGACCAGGTTGAGGGTGCATGTGCAGGTTACTCAAGTTGAGCTTGACTTGCGGATGTGCAGCTGTCCCATCAAGGTGGAGTCCATGATCACCTTGTATGCCAAACAGAGGTCACCTCTGAGGAGTCTGTATGAAACCGGGTAGAGGGATAGGGATTTTAGCCTATCTGTGTATGGTAGATGTCTGAGGCCTAGTATTCCATGGTGAGGAACCTGTGTTCTCCCCAGCTACTGCATTTGCTTTGCAAGGTATATGATGAAAGGTGCATCATACTCAATAATAGGCCTTATTAGGGAGAAATACAGAGATGTTATGACCCCCATGTCCCTGGGTGAGATACCCTTATGTAAGATGGTAGGGCATGTAGAAGGCTTTTCTTACAAATGAAGCAACATGGTGGTCAAATGTCATAGAGCCATCAACCTGTGTACCCAAATCCTTCACAACTTATTGTGTGCTTAGGATGTTGTTAGTAAGGTGATAATTTGTGAGGATGTCACTCTTCCCAAAGGGGATGATGCTGCATTTTGTGGTATGCAGTCTGAGGCCATGTGTCTAGCACCACTCATGTGTTTGCGTGAGACCCTGTTGGCAGATGTCGACATCACTAGGGGATTTGCTGAAAGCACCCAGGTCCATATAGGCAGAATGGTCTTCCTGGTCACATATGGGGGCCAGTAGCTAGCTACAATTTCAATAGGGGTCTTGGCAATGGTTAACTGCACCTGGAGTGTCTCCCATGCTTGTTACTGTTTGGCCATCCTGGAGGTGTGCATGTCTTTCATATATAGTGAAACCCCATGTCCCTTGGCTTTACTGCCCACACATCCAGGTTTGACTGCATGATAGGATGGGTGACCATGTAAGGTTGGGGTGCTCTCTTCAGCTTTGAACCATGTGTCTGTGACTGCACAGATGTCAGCATTCTCCAGGGTTAAGACTACTTGAAGTGCATACAGATTCACGTTTAGACTCCTAGCGTTTAGCGGCATGGCCTTCAATTTGTGATTTGTTGACAGTTTCATGTTGGTAGTGTTAAAGTCACCACTTTTCCTAATAAAGGCACTATGGTGGTGACAAGAACCATGACCAGAAGCCTGAAGGCCAGGTGAGACAGATGGAAGCAATCTCTGGCAAAGCATGATGGTCTGTTGATCATATCATCCCAGGCTGTCAGGTACTGGATCTCCCTGAAATGGCATCAGATACCAAGCCAATTGTTAATGCCAATCATTTCCTGATTGTATTGCGGCATCATTCTGGGTGAGTGCAGAATGCTGCTTAAGGTTAGGGACATACCTGCCTGAGACACATACTGAGTGAGCTCAATCATGTGTCATGTCATATAGCTCATGGAGGTACATCTCAGGTCAGGCACACCAACATGGCATATGACAGATTCATAATAGTACCTGTTGTTGAGTGACAGCAGTGCATATGTGATATGGCAGATTCTGGCATCTAACAGACAAGTAACCATGACCTTCTCCACATACAGCCTGGTGAAATGCACATCTGTGTGTCTCACAATGGAATTTGCTATGACTAATATGTTTGATGTATGGTGATGCCTTAATGGCTGTGGGACACAGGTGTGTGGCTGTGTGTGGTATGTGGTGTGCAGGGCTGTGGATTTTACATGTGTTTTCACCTCAGGGGTCTCCTTTGTTTGGGGATGTTTATGTTGAGGACCTCCACATATGTGAGTGTGTGTTGTGTAGGCATGGGTGGTATGTGAGGTGTACTGATTGTGTTGACAACTGTGTTGATGCCAGATAAGTGGCCTTGAGATGGAGAGACCATGGACTGTAGGTTCCTATTGTCATTGCATCTTTCACAAATTGCATTCCTTGGTGGTGTTTGTAGATGGTTGTCTGTGTACATGAGGAAGTTGCTACACTGTGTCAGGATGCCCATATCAACCAGACTGGCAGGGGAAACTGTAAGACATTGTTGAGCAGTATTTGTCAGAATATGAGGGAGGAATGCCAAGGAGAGCAAAGGGTTTGGCCTACAGCCTAGGTGCTTAAAAGAAATGTAGGAGGCTTACACTACCACATCCAATGTAGACAGGTTATACAAAGTAGTAATGGGTGCAACAGAAAAGATGCAGTTGAACACCTTATAGAACATGCAGCAAGTAGCAGAAAACAGCAGGATAAGGAGGGAAATGCATGATGTATTGCCACTATGTTGCTGATAGCCACATACATACTATGGTGAGAAATGGCAGGGTATGATGTGGGAGTTAGCAGAGGATAGTGCTGAAAAATGTGGATATGCAGGGTGTGTACATAATGGACAACAATGTATGTGGTCCTGTGATGTGTTCCCTTCTTCTTGTCTTTCAAAATGATGTACAGATGGAGAAACCCGCCTTTTTCTGCAGCCGAGAATGAAGTCATAGTTTACGGCCTCAGACTGTATCATGCCGTCCTGCTGTCGAGGAGTCACCATAATGAAGAACAACACATTGCACTGTGGGCAGACCTTGTTGCATCAGTAAATCACATCAGGCTACAGGAAAGAAGCTATGAGCATCTCCGACACCAGGCCACTGATATGATAAATGTTGCACAGCAAAGGGACGTAGCTGTGGCCAGGGACATTGTTGGCATCGGTGGATGGCCTACAACACAACAACCACTCTTGGCCACAGAGGAGTTCCTGGCAAACCTGGGTTCATCCACCAGCTCACAAGCATTTAGCACCCCATACGTCACGGAGGTGGGCGGCACAACATCCACAGCAGAGGTGCATCCAGGTAAGCCTCCTGTGGTCATCACTGTAATACTGTAGCAGTCATAGTGGCAGCCTTTGCATACCTGTACACAGATGTCAGGTCAGTTTGCATTTGGTGAGGTTTGTAACGCACATGTGCACATATATTTAGAATGTCAACAGTGTGGGCAGTATCACAGTTTGTACTGTACATGTCGATATATGCACATATTATCCTGTAATAATGCCACATCTGTGTTTGCTGACAACACCTCTCCCCCACAATTTCATAGGTACATTTGCTGTGGCCAGAGTCCAACATCCTGTAGCCAGTGAGTGTGAAACTGCTTTGTTATGGCTCATCTATACCCTAGTAATGTTAAGGGCTGCCAGTTTGCCATGGACACAACTGCTATGCTTAGCCATAGTACAATATTTGTATGTTCAGTTGTGGAGGGATTCACTGCAGTGCATTAAATTGGTAATAAAAGTAGCATACTTGCAGGAGCTGTAACATATTTGCATGTATTTTTGTGAAGGTATATGCAGTGTACTGTACAGGGGGAAATAGTATGGTGGAGATGGGTGCACTGTTTTAGGTGAAGATCCATCACATACACTGACATGTTGCTTATCTCACAAGTGTATAGTACTGGCAACGTTAAGTGGACATAGCTGCACTGCATGTTGTTAAGGACCTGTCTTGTCTGTGCCTGCTGTAGTATGCTTGCGCATTGTGCATGGGATCAGTAATAAGGCGTGTTATGTATAATGCAGTTGTGGCACCTCACGTGTGTGTGTGTGTGTGTGTGTGTGTGTGTGTGTGTGTGTGTGTGTGTGTATATCAGCAGACATAATAGTGCAGGTATTAATGTAGTCATGTTGTCTTCTTCCTCACAGGTGACCATGGGGGTTGGAGTCTGTCCCCCTCACAACCTAATGTCAGTGTCTCATTGGACTCTGATGATGATGGTGGCCATAGTGAGACACAGTTAGGGTTGTTGGGGTATGAATCTGTCCCATGGCTTAACATCCTACTTCCTCCCCCACTGTCCCCACAGACAGTCCATATGTCCACACATACCCAGTCCCCTGCCGTCATAGATATTGGACAAAGGGTGGTGGTATTGAATAGGAGAGTGTGGTGACTATGGCATCTGTGACTGTAGACACTAGCCATAGCCAGAGAGCTGGTGAGGTCCCACCCAGGCAGATTGACAGGTGTGCTTGAAGGAGTACTGCTGCCCATCTATTACTTGCCACAGATGTTACATCATGAGTCACTCAATGCATGTTTTGGTCCATCATGGAGTCACAGGCATGTTCAAATGCAGCACCAGATAGATGCTTAGGATCCCAGATGCATCACTGTCTTGCATCCATGACTCCATCCACAACATTGGTGACACCATGCATCATTTCACCGATGTAGTGGACAGACGGTGGTGTGAAACCTTGTCAGTCCTTAACAATGCATTGCTGCACTGAAACGTGGTGGGAGTAGGGCATCGAACATGTGGATGTAGATCAGGACAACATCAGCTGCGAGTCCATGTGTCCATGCACAGTCACACTCCTGTAATGACAGTACCACCAGCACTACAGAAGGGAGGATGCTGTTCACATCACAACATGGCAGGTCATAAGCACATGGTCCTGGGTGGTACCATGATGGAGATGGACCCAGCAGACACCAGTCACCATCAGCAAGTAGTACATCTGACCCTGGGCATGATGGTGCCAGTGCCACTCCTGGCAATGCAGTTCCTGTGTTCATGGCCAGAGACAGTGAACTGTACATTCTGCCTTGTATGGTCCACAGCTATCTAATGTACCCCTGTGCAGGGCTATCACATGGCTTGAATGTCTATGTGCAAACACTCACACATCACTGTCACATGCAGGTCACCAACAGACACACACAGAGCTCCTCTTCATGGCCAAGCTAACCGTCACCCCTACAGACACACACACATGATGTCAACTGTGTGGCACAGTCTAGAACTTTGGAATCCCCCCACCTCACCCTGTGCATGTGATGGTACCTGTGCCACATCCCTGTCATCCATACCATCAATGCAGGGGCATGCAAATATGTGTCTGATGTACAGGGTGACTATATTACATTTAATGACAGTTTGTAGTGCAGTGGTATTATGCCTTGTAAGGTGCTGTCTGCTGGCATGTGTCATCACTACACATCGAAATGTATGTACCTTTGTTCCATGATGTTGCATTAGTGGTAGTATTACTGACTGACTGTTGTCTCCCACACCTTTTTCTGTTTCTGTTCCAGGGGTCTGTGTGTCTATGCTGTGGACAGCTGGTGCCAATATGATGGCTCAGGATGGCATGGTGGCAATGCGGAAATATGACTTCGCCAAGGTACGGCTGTATATGTGCATGGTTACTTGGATGCATATGTGTAAAGCAGTGTGTCAAGGACAATGGGGGCAGACAGCATAATCTTGCATGCATACCCCGTGACACAGCATGCTACTCCTGATACATGTCACCTGAGAGTTCAAAAGGATCATACGTTCATAGAATCATAGGAGGTTACTAGAGTAATAGCCCTGGGGTCCTAACAAGGCTATCCCTTATTTTATCCGAGAAGGAAACATCGGTCAGCATCTGTTGACCCTGTCAATGAAGGACACAAGTGGGATCCTTGGGACATTGACTCATCACTGTTGAGATTAAAGAGGGTCAGTGTGGTATCTTGTTTGATGTGTATGATAAGTGTATTCCTGAGACAGGGCAGCCTCTGGGAGACAAACCTGTGTCTCCACCAGGATATGTTGATGTTGCATATCAGAGTAAGGCTTGTCATGCAAATAATACATGAGGAGTTAGACTTACAGATATGGGGCAGTTGTAGTAGGACAGGATCCAACATTGTCCTGTAGGTGTGACACAGCCCATCTCTGAGCAACCTGTCTGATACAGAGGGGAGCAATAGTAATTTGAGCCTGTCTGCATGGGACAGATGTTGGAGGCCATGGATTACCTTTGTAAGGTATTTCCATGGCCTTTCCAGTTGGGGCAGATGACTGGATAGTTACATACCAAACGGGGCAGTGATGAATATAGAGAGGTAATGACCAAATTTTTTCTGAATGCAATCCCTTTACTTGTCCGTTTAGGGGGTTGCCATTGATGTAGTAAACAGTGGGGCCGTGTCTTTGCCGACAGGCATGACTATGCAGTTTTTGTGTTTAGCTTGAGTCCAGGACCTTGGTACCAGTCCATAGTTGAGACCCTCTTGCAGTATGTTAACAACATTTGGGAGTCAATGTCAAACAGCACCCAACTTACAGACATCCACAAACTCGATCAGTACCTACAAATGTGGGTGGTGGCAGGTAGCATTCATGTCTAGATAAATTTGGGTTATTTAGGGGCAGCAGCTACTCACAGGACCTCAAAACCATGAACCACATACAAGGCTTTTCTGCTGCTACATGATGGTTGAATGTGAAATTGTTATCAACCTGAGTACCCAGGACTCTCAACACAGGTTGTGTGTTTAGGGGGTTGCCACTGATGTAGTAAACAATGGGGATGTGTCTTTGCCGACAGGTATGACTATGCAGTTTTTGTGTTTAGCTTGAGTCCAGGACCTTGGTACCAGTCCATAGTTGAGACCCTCTTGCAGTATGTTAACAACATTTGGGAGTCAATGACAAACAGCACCCAACTTACAGTCATCCACAAACTAGGTCAGTACCTACAAATGTGGATGTTGGCAGGAAGCATTCATGCCTAGATAGATTTGGGTTATTTAAGGGCAGCAGCTACTCACAGGACCTCAAAATGTATACATATTTCACACACATAGGAAAGAAAGACTATAGTTGCCACCTTATCAAATGCCCAATGGGGGGAGACTTTTTGTAGTACCGTGAGATTTGGCAGGACAAACCCTACCCATGGCGAGTGCAACAGACAGAACCTCACTATTTTGACATGATAACAGCTTAGTTTTGTAGCATTTACCTAGATTATGTTATTTCTCTTAAGGTGTTTGTTATGTAAAATGACTGTTTTATACAACTATTACAATAATGTAGGAAATGTTTGCTGTCCTACACTCTTAGTACATTTCTATTCTTTTAGTTGTTTTCACAGGACACACCTGGCCAAACACAGACTACAACTTGCATAGTTGGATAGGTGGTAATCCTAACACACTCACACTGCTACAAGGGGATATATGTACACTCACATACAAACCCTTATGAAGTGCTCTTGTTGAGAGTAGAACCCCTACCTATCTAATTGCACATACTGTAGCACTACATACATACTGTATGTGACACAGAGCTTATGTTTTTTGGAGTGTCTGCCATTACTGTTCAGGTGGATGATATCTGCAGGCACTGTAAAGGTTGCCAAGGGGGGTTAACAGGTTCGCACGGGCCCTTAAAAATGTATAACTATTACACACACAGGCAAGACAGCAACAGTGCTGCGAGGGGATACGCTTACACACACACACACTCAGAGTTGCCAGTTTTGAGATTAGAACCCCTGTCTATCTAGTTATATACACTATAATACTATGCACTTCTTACATGCACCATAGCGCCATTGTGTTTGGCGAGTGTCTAACTGTGCTTCTAAAGTAGATGACATCAGTAGGCCCTGAAAAGGTTGTCAATGGGGGAGGGATTAACAGGCCCTTAAAATTATATAATGGCAACCAAAAGAAAAAACCTCTGTATGGACAGCTAGTGCAGAGGTCCAAAAAGCAACCAATGAAAACAAAAATGGACCAGCACCACAGGAGAAGGAACCAGACTTTTATTCAAAAGTCACAAAAACAGCCACAGACCAGTTTGTGGCTGTTTTTGTGACTTTTGAATAAAAGTCTGGTTCCTTCTCCTGTGGTGCTAGTCCATTTTTGTTTTCCTTAAAATTATATAACCATCACATATGCAGGCAAGACAGCCACACTGCTGCAAGGGGATATACTTACACTCACACCCACATACACTCACAGAGTTGTCAGTTTTGAGAGGTGAACACCTACCTATCTAGTTATATATACTATATTACTACGTACGTATCCCATATGCCACAGAGCTATTGTGTTTGGAGAGTGTCTAACTGTGGTTCTAAGGTGGATGACATCAGTAGGCCCTGAAAACGTTGACAATGGGAAGGGTTCTTAAACTTATACAACCATCACAAGCACACAAGACAGCTGCATTTCTGCAAGGGGATATGCTTACACATACATACACTCACGGAGATGCCGGTTTTGAAAGTAAAACACCTATTTATCTAATTATATACACTATAGTATTACAAACTTATCACATGCACCATAGAGCTTATGTGTCTGAAAAGTGTCTAATTGTGCTTCTAACATGGATGACATCAGCAGGCCCTGTAAAGTAAGCCAATGTGGGGGTGAACAGGTAGACATGGGCCTTAAAATGTATTAGCATTGCACACACATAGGCAAGACAGACACACTGCTGCAAAGGGATATACTTACACACACACACACACACACACACACACACACACACACACACACACACACACACACACACACACACACACACACACACACACACACACAGTTGTCACTGTTGGAATTATAACCCCTGCCTATCTAGTTGTATAGAGTATAGTGCTGTGTAGGCATTGCATGCACCACAGAGCTTATGTTTTTGGAATGTGTGTGCCACTACTGTTGGGGTGGATGACATCAGCAGCTGTTGACAAGGAGGTCACTGTTTTGGAGGACATGAGTCACAGGGCCATAAAATCATTGACCATTGCACAGACATAGGCCTGTTGGGCATGTGTATGCTGCTGTGTGTGGAATATCTACACTCATACAAACACATAAGGTGGATGACATGAGATTAGAACCCCTTCCTACTTACTAATACATGCTACAACTCACCATACTAGTTGCACACACCACTGGTAACACTTGGTGTGCAAGTGGCTGCATCACTACATCACTCTGTACCTTTCTGTGTGTGTGTCTCTCTCTGTCTCTCTCTATATACATATATATATGAATCTGTATATAACTCTATAGATGCATATATATATCATATATATGCCACATACTGATAGATAAGGTAATCATGTCTGATGGGGATAGGGAGAGACAGTTAGGTATACATAGCTGCATGTATGAGATATATTGACATCTCAGTTCTATAGGCAGATGAGGCTTCAGACATGGGCTGAAATTAGCTAAGTGTAGGAGCATGCCCAGTGTGACCATCTGTACTTACAAGGGGACTCCATTTCAGAACTACCTGTACTCCAGTCCAGGATTTTGTGTGCTACAGCCAATTGGCTGCTGCACCCAAATAAACAGTCCAGCACCTCCCTGACATAATGCCCAAGGGATTCCCCAGCTGTGTGCTGGCCATAATATCTGACTCATACCTAGGGTGTGTACAGATTGTATTAGACTGAACAGGGTTTTTCATCACACTGTATGTCTGGTACATTTTACATAGCAATGTGATTTCCTGGTACATCAATGGCAGATCATTAAAGACTGACGTAAGGAACTGCTGACAGATATTTGAGTTACTGACTCCATACACAGCAGGAAGCCCATGCTGCTGCATTGCCTGCTCTACTCTGCACTTTCTACATTTGGCAGGCCAGTAGTTCATCCATCTCCTTATATGTGGGCCTTTGTCTCACTCCTGCTCCTGGCTTTATCCACAATTGCTGCTCTATGTAGTTGTAGGTAGGCTATGACTGGGGAACAAGATATAACACCACATACAGGGTTACAGAAGTTTCACCTCTGACTGTACCTGGTTTGCAGGATGTCCATCATTGCACCCCCTATGTCTGCTCTGGTCCTCAGACAGTGTGTGTTGTATTGGTATTATAATGCTACATGGTGCCCATACCTCTCAACCTCTTATAGCAAGAAATCTGGACAGAGCCATATATAAAAGTGAGACACAGGCCAAGAAATGGGACAATTTTTTTAATATTGCTCTTACAAACGTAGTTGATAGAATAACAGGTTTTGTATTATCATGAATTTTCTGAAGGGTATGCATCCAAATGTCTGTCATTATTTTGTAATGTCAACCATCATTGATTTGCAACTAGTTTGCAAAAAAAACTGCAATGATATGAAAAATGGAAAAGAAATGTAAGGCAAAATTTGGAAATTCTGCAAAACTGTGTACATTTGAGATGTATGATGGTGCCCACTGACTTGTTGTAAGTACTGACACAGTTACATGACTGCCTTTACATCCTGCTGCTACTCTTACTTGTTACAACCTGTTGTTCTACTAGCCACCATCTAGGTTACTCATAGCTGTGCCCTGTCCATATCTGTGGCCCCCTGTTCCTCCATCATCTCTGGATTCATTCAGCCTTCTTGCTGTAACAAATAGTGACATATGGATAGTCTGAAGAACTCTTACCATAGGTGTAACTCACATGCAAAAATAGTAGATGCAGCCAGTCTCAAATCATGAATACCATAACCATTGGAATGTACTTAGCCCACTAAGCCACAACAGCCACCAGAGAGTGCAGTTTAATTCTCGCCACTATCAAGCACAGACATACATAGCACATTGTCCCCTGCATATTGTGGAAATGGAGAATATCATCAGGTTGATGGGGACAGCCCTGGGATTGTGTGGTCTGTTGCTATTACCTTGCAAACATAATGTTACTGCACTTGCATGGGAACACATGTGTGTTGGGGGTAGGGGACTCTAGGATTGATAGTCATGCATCTGTCCTATGACCCTGCTGTTTTGTCATTTCCCTTGCATAGTGCAGTGGGTTTTGCTGCCTTGGGGCCAACTTCATATTATGGGGTGGACAGTATTGGTCAGAGAATTCCTGTTGTCCCACATAGCTGTTAGTCATCTGTAGTATCCCAGTATCCCACTCTAATCCCTTGCATACATGCAGCAAGTCCATACATATGCTACCATAGTCTAGTACTCCACACATTTGGTATAAAGAAGAGTTACTTACCTTCTGCCTGCAGTAGTCGAGATAACATTGCTTCAGGGCTGACTCTGGTGGATGCATGTAGTACACAACCAATACATGGTAAGGTCGATGTTGTGTGGTGTGACTGTCATCCTTTTTACTATGTATGTGAGTTGGAGTGAGGTGTCAGTCCCTAAGTCCCTAGGATGTCAATGCATGTGCTATGTGTTCACTCTTTGCCAAGGCCAGGGCATACTGGGCATGCCTACATCTGCATAGAGGGACAGACTCAGTGGGTTCCTCCTCCTAGTCCCCCTGTAGCTGTGGGGATCTCGGCACTGATGGGAGGCTGTGTGTCCATTCCCTGTGATGTTACAGCTGCAGCTGTTTCTGCAGGATCATATTGTGTAGCATGGCACATACTGTGAGCATGTGTGCACATGTGGCTGGAGAGTACTGCAAGGCTCCACCAGATATATTGAGGCAGTAAAACTGTGACTTGAGCAGCCCAAACACATGCTCTATGATGCTCCTAGTTTGTGTGTGTGCCTCATTATGGCATTTTTCAGTAGGTGTGCATGTGCATTTCTGATGGGTATCATCATCCCCGGTTCCAGTGTGTAGCCAGCATCTCCCAGTAGATGGCCATATGAGATGTCTCCCCTGGCAAATGTCTGGTACAGCTGTGATGCATGCCAGATGTGGGAGTCTGGATAACTGCCAGGACTGCCAGCACACACATTCATGATAATGACCTGGGCACTGCATACGGCCTGGCAGTTGATGGAGTGATACCCCTTGTGGTTGATGTAGACTCTACCATCCTCACTGGGTTGTGCTTTGATGTGCACATGAGTACTGTCGATGTGAACCAGCACCTCAGGGTAGTGTGGTACACGTGGAAGAGATGCATATATGTGCTCACTGGCATGTGTTTGCATGGCAGCCAGGAAATGGTGAAGTACCCTTGATGCAGATGCCTGTGAGACCCCCATCATGTCCCCCAGTAGGGCTTTAAAAAGTACATGTAGCTAGTTTTCTAAGGGCTAGACATACCTTTGTTTCCCATGGGATGGGTTCCCCTCTGTTGGCTCTGGGTCTGAGTTGAAGGTGGGAAATTTCCTTGAGTTCTTGTAGTATGTTCCTGTCCACCCTGTAGCGCTCTACTATCTCCAGCTCCTGTAGCCCCTGGAAGGTATCCCTGGGTGTAAACACTCTTCTACTTCTCAGTCTAGGCCTATTGTCAGCATCAGCACCAGCACTGACTTTAGCCTCTAGCACATACACATGTAGCAGAGCAGCAGCAGCCCCTTTTATTTTGTCAGTTAAAATTTCCAAATGTGTACTTCAATGATGCAGAGTTTGTGGGAAAAATCAGACTAAAGGGTGTATGCATACTTTATAGTGGTATATTGCAGATGCAGCCTGTGTGATTGGCTGACTATGATACATTCCACCTGCCAGGTCTATCACTGAAGGCGTTGAATGGCCCAGTATCAGTGGAACATGACTTATCAGTCATTTATACTTGATTGGCTTACCCAGGCTACTTCCTTGTATTTTTTTTTTAATTCCTTTCACTGCTAAACACTGGGGTGTGGTGTGCTAAGTCATGGCACTAGCATCATTAGTGCCCAACAGTTTAGACACACTCCCAGGCACAGGCATGCTCAGCTTAGCTTAAACCAGCTAAAATATGTGCCCCACAGCTAAACAAAGCTTAGTAGCACTGCCCCCCCCCCCGCTTAGCTGTGCTTAGCTGAGCTTAAACGGGTGCCACTGAGCTCCATACTGCTTAAACACAATGTGACACCCCTGCTTTTGATGTCAGCTACTTAATCTACTAACAACAACACAGTTCTGGCCCTACACAGGTTTTGTCTGCGGACACAGTTTCACATTTGTGCTATTCAGTAATCCCAGCACATTTGTATACAGATCCTTGCATATTCCCTGGATACTTCACTACTCCAGGGCCTGCCTGCTTAACAACCACTAAAACCTGCCATTGTACACTCTGCATATAGGGCACTATAATGCATTATTTTTGCAAATATCTTATTTTCAGTTTATTAACATTTTAATTTTTTTTTTGCATAACGGCATGTTTGCACATTGCTGCATGCCATGTGAACATAATATGTGTACTAAAAAAAAATAACATTTTATAATGATTTGCATTGCTTTTTGGACTCACTGGGCATACTTTTGTCCATTTCCATCCCTACATTGCTATATCCCACCTCCTTAAGCCCCTGTTTAATTTTTACATTTCTGTAGACGGTTACTTTCCATGTACATTTCTCACACCAACACATCTCCTACATGGGCACCATTCAGCTTATTGCATTGGAAACCACCATCATTTGCATGGATTTCACCTGTTTATGAAGTGATTTGCATTCCATGGACACTTCCACGTCCGCATGCTCGTGCACTTCTCTCTGCTCAGTTTACTTGATCTCATCTGACGGTTTTCCTGTTGGGGCCATGCCACTATGCCTACATGGAAAATCACTCCTTGTAGGCTTCATTGAATCCCCCCTTACTGTACTGCAGAAACCTTTAATTGGAATTTTCCCATTTTTAATTTCTCCAAATGCTTTGACTTTCTAATTCTGTGACAAGAACTGTCTCCATTCCTAAGTCAATGTAAAATTAAAATTCATGAAATTAGCATTATCTCTGCTTTTGATGTTTCCCAAGAGATATTTACCATGAACCAAACTGTAACTAATTTGTCTCTTTCTACAGTTCATATAGAGTTACATGTATAAATAGCATGTTTAGGCATGATTGAAAATTCATTTTAAATAACTCTGTTGCTCCTACTAATATTGGTGGTATCTGAACGTCTTTAAGCCATATTGCTCCAGTTTCATCTTACATATCTTGGTATTTTATGACTTTATGTGAGTCAGTATGCAGGACCAGGTGTAGTTGTAGCAAAGATTAATATTACTTTTGTCTTTTTTTCTTTGACTACTTTTATAGTTCTATTTCTTCTTTCTTTAATGTAAGTATTGAATGATGCCAAATGATAAGAACCACTTTATTTTCTGTAATTCTTTGTGATTTATGTTTCCCATGCTTCTCAGCTACATTGATGTCACAGAGTTTGTACAATCCACAATGCCACCATCTTTCCATATAATTTTGCAATTCGGTATGCAGATCCTCAATCATGTGTACATTGTAACCAGCAAAAAGATGTGTAACTATTTCTAGTTATGTACTACAGGACATGCACTGTGTTTATCTCCCCTTTTTCTAAAGACATTGTAAACCAATGCATATATTGTCCACTGTCTTAATCTGCTGTTACTAAACTTTCACCATTTGTTTTTAATTCACCTCTCTTTAGTCATTCATGTATTACATTTTGATTGCCTTGTGGTTGTTCCAGGAGTTCTCTATACTTTTTTTCTACAATTAAGAGCTTTCTGTTTTTCTTTCTTTTCTTCTGGTCTATGTTCTTTTAACCAGGAAGGGCAACACGCAGGGGATAGTGCAGTGACCCCCCCCATGTTGGTAAGCACTAGGTCTAGGACATTTGAGCCCCTTATGGAGTGCCAACCAACTGTTCCAGGGTATTTGAATTAACAGAATCCAGGAACCTCAGAGTGATCATGTTTGTGCTTATGTAAGTTGCCCAGATTATGGAAAGGCAGTTGATATCTCCCATGACCAAGGTGTTTTGTTGTATACTGACTGACTCTAACAAATACAGGTAGGCGGTATGCTTCTTCTGGTCCATGGTGGTGTACTTATAGCTAGGGATGATATGGTAGGGTATTTTTCCTATAGTTATTTGGACCTGGAGTAGCTGAAGAGAATAATACTGTTTTACCAGTCTTGCAGTGTATTGGATTTAATGAAGATGGATACACCTTAATTTGTGGTTCTTACACACTCACTTTGAAGTCTAAAAGTATGAAAGATATTGCAGCCTTGTATGGCTGCCGAGCTGTCTGTGGCCCTGAACCAAGTCTCAGTGACTGCATTGATGTCAACATCTTCCAAAGTAAGGAGTGCTTCCATGGAGTGCAGTTTACTGTTTAAGCTCCTAGCATTAAGTAGCATGACCTCTAGTGGATTTCTTTACATCAGAAGTTTTGTTGTTTTGGCATTACCTAAAAAAGGCACTAGGGGGTAGGTAAGTAACTTTGCCAGTATGCAAAAGCCTTGAGGAGACAGCTGAAGGCCATCTCTGGCAAAGAAGTGTGGTCTGTCGACCATGTGTTCCTAGGGTCTCAGATACTGGATCCCCTAGAGTGACACCAGAAGCTAAGCGAATTATTGAAATCAATAATTTTTTGTCTATATTGTGGCATCATCCTAGGTAAAGTTAGAATGCTGCTTAGGGCTAGGGAAATACCTGTCTGGGACACATAATCTGAGAGTTCAGTCATGTCCCCCTACATATAGTCCAGAGAGGTATGTCTCAAGTCATTCTCTTCAACATGTGCTATGACACAGTCATACAGTCATAACAGTAATTTTTGCTAAATTACTTGATTGTGTGTGTGATTTGATGGATCCTGTCACCTGAGAAGCAGCTGACTGTGACCTTGTCCTTGTCAAACCTGGTGAGAGGGACATCTGTGTGTCTCATTATTGAGTCACCTATGACTAAAACATTAGGTTTTGAGGTGTTTTGCCTTAGAGAGTTAATTGTTGAGACTCTGATATGTGTGTTGTTATGTGTAATGGTGGATTCTGTTCATGTGCCAGTATGTGTAGGCTGTTTGCAATTGGGAGATCCTTGGTATTTTGGTAGGCTCTTAGTGAGTACATCTGCATATGTGGTGCAACCTTACCTTGTGTGAGTAGAGAGGTGTGTGTCCTGTCAACATGTTTGATGTCTTGTTTATTGTTACATGAGAGGACTGATTCCATACCTCTAAACCTGGAAACATCAAAAATCTGGACAAGGCCAATGAAAAATAGGTACAAATCTGTTTGCTGATTAACACAGAATTTGCATACATAATTATGTAACCCCAACCACTCCAATGAAATTGTGGGATATCAACTTTCAAACACAAACTGAAGAGCAGACAACCACAATATGGCACCAGAGTCCCCCTGCAGCCATTCCAATGTCCCATTACCTGGCTATTTCACCCCATTTACCATAAACACTAATGTTGATACTGCTTTGCTTCTACAATGATTATTTTGATTTTATTTTTACATTTTATAGCACAATCCACAAACACTAATAGAAATCTGCTAAACAAAGCAATACTGTATCACAAGGAAAATAGACTTAGCATTAAAACGTCTCTGCCTTTGAAACACATATTCATTGAAACAGCATTGAAACCCACACTACATCCAAAGAAAATGCATCTGGCCAGTGGTGAATAAAGATTACATTTGGACTGTTTTCAAATCATAGGCCACTTGCACACGAAACAGAAAACATACCTGTGCAACTGGTGGTGGGATTTCTAGCCCACTGAAGCACAATTTGTATCAAATTGGATCAGTCACATTGCTATTCACATATCACTACTAGTGATGATGATGATAATAATAATAATCATCATCATCATCATCAACATAAATACACAAGTTGAAGTGGACTAATATATTTTTCCTGAAAGGACATGGAAAATGACATATCATTATATGATCAGTATAAAATATTACATTATAAATCTGCCTAATGCATATGAAGCAAAGTCAAATGTCTTAACTTTTAAAATGTCAGTATTCTCACATAATTTGTTTTGTGGATTTCAAACAGGTTATTGTACCTTTATGGAATCCTATGGTTTATCTTATCTTGTTACACAATCCCCAGTTTGTGCTTCAAGTAGTGGAGCACAATTGAATTTTAAGTAAAATACATCAGGTTATGTATTTATCAATCATAAATGTTTTGTTGCAAATGATGTATCACAGCAGAACCAGCTTACTTATCACATAGAGGAAAAAGTTGTCAGTTATAAAGCAGTATTACTTTAATTTACATACAGATAAGCAAAGACCAAGCAGTTTAGTGGTATAAAAGAAGATATTGTGCCACTAGAATTGTGCAATATAAAGCAGACGGCCATCGGACTGCATGTGGCGCCTTGATATTGTAAGGAGCTCTTATATATTCATGCAAACTCAGTGCATTTCAAAAAAATTCCCATCTGCACAGACACACCTGAAAATGTAAATTGTTGGAACTATGCCAGTGCTATACACTGTGGCAAAAGTGGACTGAAGAGAAGTGATGGCTGCATGTGCTGGATATATAGTTAGGCAACACATGTAGGACTGAAGTAGACAGTACTCCACAATGTGGACTTAATAGGAGCTCATTGAAAAGTACAGGATAGACTAGAGCAGGCAGGTCACTGTATGCAACATGAGATGAGGACTTCACACCTGCTGTTTTAAGTTATGGGGCTACTCTTTTCATTTATCACTAAGTTGTGGGACCAGTGTATTAACTTATCACTTAGTTGTGGGGCCAGTCTATTCACTTATCACTAAGTTGAGGGGCCAGTATATTCACTTATCACCAAAGTCAGTCTGAGCAGGATTTTGCATTCTAACCACACAGAAGCATTCCATTAGCCAAAAGCTGATGCACCAGACATATTCAAGTAAGGATACAAAAAGCAGTTTTCTGACAGATTCTGTTGTACATTGGTGATTAAATCATACTCCATACTTATTCCACTCTCCTGCAGGTTTGTGCATGTTATGCAGTCCAGCAGTTCCCATTCATATAATTTCAATGAACTAAAATATAACTAATTTATTTTATTTTTTCTATTGATTTATTTGTGGTAGTAATTGAACTAGACAACCCAGCCACAATCTAATACTATAATAATAAAGTGTACAGGAATTTTTAATGCTAACATCAAATACAATGCATTAGTGTTGAATGATAATTATCTATAAAAGAACATAAACCAATATGAATGGGGGGTACCGGGGCAGAGAAAACATGAATACATAAATGCTGTCATGCACAATAATAAACCCATGTCATAATCAGAAAAAATAGTAAATGCTATAGAAAAACATTAAGAAAATACATTTTGTGTAAGTGATTGATGGCCACATGATTGGATTCTAATTGTCCATATTCAAATGGACAAATTTACATTTGCTTATAGGTCATGTTATTATGTAGGCACTCTAGAGCTGCTGCTTGTACAGGACTAGAAGGGTTTCACTGACTGCTGTCTAGGAAAAATATAGTTTGTAGGCGTTTGCATCTATATAAGGCACTACTAACCCTTTTGCAGTGTGCACAGCTATGAGCAAATGTGAGGCTTATATAAGGGTAAAATTAAACCATTTTAAGCTAGTCTGCCAATAGGAAATCACACAATCCTTTCTCCAGCAAACCCCAGCTCAGACAAGGGTATATCCACAATCTTCTGCCACAAGGGTGCAAGGGACCCCTTCTTAATGTAATATGGCTGGATTTGAGTTAAACTGTAAGGTAATAAGCAGGCACTAACAGTAAAAACAGTTAAAAAGGCACAAATATATGTCACTGCAAAATGAAACAGTGTAATGCAGATTGTTGATTATGTAACAGGCAGATGTAAGTGAAGAAGAAGAATGGCTATGTGCACAATTGTCCCTAAACAGGATACAAGAATTTTCTAACCAAAGTGGCAACAGTCTTGCAGCAAGAAACACTACCCATGTCAAACTGAAGTGTATACCAGACATAGTCTGCCATCAACAGTCCAAATGCTGAGACAGCAGACACCCATTCAGTATGTGAATAAGCAGACTATGCATAACAGGTCAGTCACTAAGCACCACAGGTGGACATACAAGTGTGCTGACACCTGCTGTACAAGCACCACTCAAAACACTATTAACCTGAATGTGAAGATTACAATGAAAAGCACTGTGACAGCTGCACATAACGGACTGTCATCTATGTTGTGAAGTGCAACTCACAACATTAGCTTCAGCAAGCATGGCTTGCTCCTAAATCATATGAAACATTTTTTTTTTTTTTTTTTTTTTTTATGAAATACATACTGATAATTACAGGGATTGCATGACTATTGCAGTTACTTTAGAGATACATGCTGGGTATTGTTGCATTAGTAGTTGAACTGATGGAAATACAAAACAAGCCAGTTTTATTACAATAATCAGGTCTATTCAAGTTAAAAAATGTGGAAATGTAGTCAACATACATCTCACTCTGTGCTGCTGCTCCAGCCTCTCTGCTATACACAATGCACTGTTTCTAACATGTTTCTTACTGTTGTCAAAAAATAAAAAGTATATATGAATGAGAAATGTTATGTATGTAGAAAATAACAGCGAAATAAGGAGAGCAGCTCATGTTCTCTACCTTTAACACTTGTTACTACTCAGCCAAGCTCCTTGTGGTCCTGCAGAGTGGTGTTAGCAGCAGAGAGGCTGTAAAAGTGACTGCTAACCTGATAAAAGTGATTTTCTCCTACTACTACCTGGGTGACTGTCCAATTTAGCTAAACTGCAAGTATCTGTGCTTCTCGAACTGTTTTAAGCTATTTAAAGTTGTTTTTGTATCTGCACTTTTTAAGTTCGTCCTGTTTGTTGCATATACCCGTTGAAGCTACACACTCAAGTGCGCTAGCCTGTGTTACTGATTTACTACATTTTCCTGCTGTTTGTTGCTAAAAAAAGAAAAAACAAAAAAAAAATGATCCTTGTTTCCCGCCTTTCCTGACCTAGAGTAGTCCAAATACAGGCTTTGCTGTATTCTGGACTTTTGGAAAGTTCCTGTGTTGCCCATTTCTTTTCTTGGATAAAGGTAGGCGTCTTTGTTAACCAGTGGGAGTGGGGAGCTTAGAGAAGCCTATCTATCTCTGGAGGAGTGTCCCCAGCACAAGAATCTGGTAGTCTATTGGCCGTTTTGAGCCAATTTCTAGCTCTTTCAAGTCCCCCAGTATAAAATCCGCTTTGGCGCAGTTTTTGTGCTTGTTACTACTCAGCCAAGCTCCTCCTGGTCCTGCAGAGAGGTGCAAGCAGCAGAGTGGCTGTAAGAGTGACTGCTAACCTGATAAAAGTGATTTTCTCCTGCTACTACCTGGGCGACTTTCCGATCTAGCTAAACTGCAAGTATCTGTGCTTCTCGAACTGTTTTAAGCTATTTAAAGTTGTTTTTGTACCTGCACTTTTTAAGTTCGTCCTGTTTGTTGCATATACCTGTTGAGGCTACACACTCAAGTGCGCTAGCCTGTGTTACTGATTTACTGCATTTTCCTGCTGTTTGTTGCTAAAAAAAGAAAAAACAAAAAAAAAAGTATCCTTGTTTCCCGCCTTTCCTGACCTAGAGTAGTCCAAATACAGGCTTTGCTGTATTCTGGACTTTTGGAAAGTTCCTGTGTTGCCCATTTCTTTTCTTGGATAAAGGGAGGCTTTTTTGTTCACCAGTGGGAGTGGGGAGTTTAGAGCAGTCTGTCTATCCCTGAAGGAGTGTTCCCAGCACAAAAATCTGGTAGTCTATTGGCCGTTTTGGGCCAATTTCTAGCTCTTTCAAGTCCCCCTGTATAAAACCTGCTTTGGCGCGGTTTTTGCACTTGTTACTACTCAGCCAAGCTCCTTGTGGTCCTGCAGAGTGGTGCTAGCAGCAGAGAGGCTGTAAGAGTGACTGCTAACCTGATAAAAGTGATTTTCTCCTGCTACTACCTGGGCGACTGTCCGGTCTAGCTAAACTGCAAGTATCTGTGCTTCTCGAACGGTTTTAAGCTATTTAAAGTTGTTTTTGTACCTGCACTTTTTATGTTCGTCCTGTTTGTTGCATATGCCTGTTGAGGCTACACACTCAAGTGCGCTAGCCTGTGTTACATTGATTTAGTGCATTTTCCTGCTGTTTGTTGCTAAAAAAAGAAAAAAATAAATAAAAAATTATCCTTGTTTCCCGCCTTTCCTGACCTAGAGTAGTCCAAATACAGGCTTTGCTGTATTCTGGACTTTTGGAAAGTTCCTGTGTTGCCCATTTCCTTTCTTGGATAAAGGGAGGCTTCTTTGTTCACCAGTGGGAGTGGGGAGCTTAGAGCAGCCTATCTATCCCTGAAGGAGTGTTCCCAGCACAAGAATCTGGTAGTGTATTGGCCGTTTTGGGCCAATTTCCAGCTCTTTCAACTCCTCCTGTATAAAACCCACTTTAGCACGGCTTTGTGCAATTTTGGGCATAGCGTGGCATCGGGGAGCACTGGTTAATGGGGTTTACACTTTTCTCGGGTCCACAAAGTCTGCTCTTCACTTTTTCCCTTAGAACTGCTCTAGTACTCATAATAAACACTCTATTCCTACTCTAAAGCCTGGCACTTGCTCACTAAAGCAATTATATAAGCAAACACTAAAAATTAAAAGCACTACACCCTCACAAACTCCTCTTGAGTATCTTATTCCCCATTGACACTTTTTTCTATTTTTAAAGGAGTTCCCTGTGCTATTCTAGCATGTCCAAAGGTCAGTTGGCAGTCTCCTCTCCAGTCCAGCTGGTGAATCTGGGAATCTTGAGGCAATGTTACAACTGCCTCATGTACACAGACAACCCTCTCCTCCTTCCAACAAGTTCCAACATATGTGAGAGATGCAACCATATAGCCAAACTGGAGGCTAAGCTCTCTCAACTCAGTACTGGCATAACCAGTCAGGAGGAGAAGGTATCCACTCTCACTACAATTCCAGTTTCACATAGACCTACCATGACAGCAAACCAAACATATAAACACACAATCGGAGGCTCTAAATAAAAATCTGCCTAAGCAGCAGAGACCTCCAAAGCAGACACCCAAGCAGCTGCTACCCCAAAACAAAACACGTGCAACACCTAGTTCACAAAGCCAGTGTGCCAAACAGTCACAGCCCTTAGAGCTAAACAACACAACTGACACACTTGTAATAAGTGATTCTATCATCAGGCACACTGACGTCGTGCTCACCAGGCTGAACAAGGAGAAGGTCATGGTAAGCTGCCTGTCGGGTGCTAGGATCTGCCACATAATACAAGCACTCAGTTCACTCCAAAGCAAGTACAAATATGACTCAGTCATTCTCCATGCTGGTGTGAATGACCTGAGACGTACCTCCCTGGACTACATGAAAAGAGACATAGAGGAGCTCTCTGAGCATGTAGCCCAGGCCAGTATAACCCTGACCTTGAGTAGCATCTTACCCTCACCAAGAATGATGCCACAATATGAAGACAAGATGATCAATTTCAACAATTGGCTTAAGTACTGGTGTCATTCAAAGGGGATCGAATGCCTGTCAGCCTGGGATGACATGCTCGACAAGCCACGCTGCTTCGCCAGGGACAGCTTACACCTGTCACCCCTGGGCTTTTGGATATTGGCAAAGGCTCTTGCCACCCCCATAGTGCCTTTTTTAGGCAAGACTCAAAAGACAAACCAACCTCCATAGGTATCACAAGGGATATGAAACTAAGAGTAATGCCACACAACGCCAGAAGTCTAAATCTCAAGATGCATGCACTCGAAACTCTCCTTAGCATGGAGAACATCGATATCTGTGCAGTAACAGAAACCTGGTTCAAGGCTCCCAAGAGCACCCCAGCACTACCAGGTTATACCTCATACCATGCTTTTCAGCCCCAAAACTTGGACCGAACCACAAAAGGGGGGTATCAATATTCGTCAAAGATTCCCACATCTCCAGGTTGGTGGCACAGCACGAAGCATCGGAGACTATCCATGTGCAACTAACAGTGTGTAAAACTGCCTTCCAGTTTATAGCCTGCTACAGACCACCCTCCCAAACACAGGAAGCCCACTCAGCCTTCCTGAGAACACTGGAAAATATGAAGGTCTCTCCAAACATCATTATATCGGGCGACTTCAACTACCCAAACATAGACTGGGAGCATTACTCTAGCTCCAACACCCTAGCCCAAAGGTTCTTAGAATTTATAAACTCAAATGATATGGAACAACTGGTGGCCACTCCCACAAGAGGGGAAAACATACTGGACCTGATCATCACCAACATGGGGACTCTATGCTCCAGACCAGAAGTGTATCCTTCACTGGTAAGAGCAGACCATAAATTAATTTCACTGGATATCCACATCCCAACCCCACCCCCTGCCTAGTAAACCACAGTGAAAAACTTATCTAAGGCAAACTTCACACTACGCAAAACCGAGGTGGAATCCTTCAAAGCCCCCGGGCCTGTGGATTATATGGCCCAGACTGCAGAATCCTTTATAAACGCATTCTATGAAAACCTTCAGGAATGCATGGATCATGCAATCTGAAATAAAACTAAGACCCAGTCCCCCAAAGGCAGGTGTCCTGTCTGGTGGACCCCAGCCATAAACAAACTATACAATAGAAGAATAAAGTCACTACATGATAGAGCAAAATCCCCAAAAGGGAAGGCACCTCTGATCAGTATTAGCAAAAAGCTATGGGCACTCATAAAATCATCGAAGGCCAGCTTTGAGAGAAAAATTGCACAGGACACTAAAGATAATCACAAAGCTTTGTTTAGTTATGTTAGGAACCTGGGTGGAAATTCCCAGATATGCTCAGAATTAGTCTAAAATGACAAAAAATACACTGAACCCACAGACATTGCCAACATCCTAGCCAACAGGTTCAGCACAAACTTCTCCCCCCCTCCCCACCAAAAGAGAAAATATCTATTCCAGCAGAGTGCTGCCCCCCCTGACATCTCAAATTCTCAGGTAAAAACCACCCTCTCCAAAGCAAAAAACAGAGCATCAATTGGACCAGACGGTGTCCCAGGCTGCGTCCTACATGAACTCCAAGATGAACTGAATCCAAACTTAAAGCTACTGTTCAATTTCAGCCTTACTACAGGATATGTATGCAAAGAGTGGTGTACAGCAACAGTGGTCCCTTTCCACAAAGGTGGAGCCTCAATGGATCCTGGAAACTATCGCCCCATAAGCCTGACTAGCTTGGTCTGCAAAGCTATGGAAAGGATCATCATGGAACTTATAAATAAAGATATTGGGGACCTACAGACACTGGATCCTACCCAGTTCAGCTTTGTTAAGGGCAGATCCTGCCTCTTAAACCTGGTTGATTTCTTTGAAACAGTCACCAAGGCCATTGACGAAGGGAAGGTGGTCCACACAGCCTACCTGGACCTCGCAAAAGCCTTTGATACAATACCCCACTTGGGCATCATAGATAATCTATCCAGCTTAAATATAAACCCCTATGTCACTAGATGGGTTGCAAACTGGCTCAAGGACAGAACCCACATGGTTAGAATTGCTGGAGCCATGTCAGACTCCAAACCAGTTATGAATGGCGTCCCTCAGGGCTCAGTCCTGGGACCTCTCTTGTTTGGTATATATTTCTCAGAGGTACAGGCCAGCACGGAAGGACTGTGGCTGACCAAGTTCGCAGATGACTGCAAACTGGGCGCCATAATCAACACTCCAGCTGACACAAGCATCCTCCAAAAGGGTCTCACAGAAACAGACAATTGGTGCCAGAGCCATGGCCTCAAGCTAAACGCCAAAAAGTGTATAGTCATCCCCTTTGGCAAAAACAAAGTGCCCACAAATTACCACATAGGTGGTAATCCATTAAGTACGGAAGAAGTAATTAGGGACCTGGGGACCCAAGTTGACAGTAATCTCTCATTTGACAACCATGTGGCCAAAGTGGTTAGAAAAACATTCTATATAGCCCACCTAATCATGAAGGGATTCACATCTAGATCAGGAGAGGTCATTGTGCCTCTTTACTCATCCCTCATCAGGCCCATAATTGAGTACAATGCCCCTTTTGGGATGTACCTTACCAGACACCTGCAGCAACTAGAAAGACCCCAAAAATACCTCACCAAGAGGATCAAAGGGCTCAAACAGATGCCATATGCTGCCCGGTTGAAGAAACTCCATCTCTACTCGGTTGCTTACCGCCTGCTTAGAGGCGATCTGTGCCTGACATATAAAGCCATGTCCAACCTGGAATTAATAGACATGCTGCACCTTAGAAAATCCAAATCCCATCGAGCTACATGCTCGAGGGACTTGAACTTCAGCACAGAAATAAATAGGACATGTTGGAGCGACAGATTCATAACCCAGAGGCTCCCTTCACTCTGGAATAAAATCCCAGTCCAGGTTAGGCA
Organism: Protopterus annectens; assembly: GCF_019279795.1. Classification (NCBI taxonomy): domain Eukaryota; kingdom Metazoa; phylum Chordata; order Ceratodontiformes; family Protopteridae; genus Protopterus; species Protopterus annectens. Next base: position 1,206,752,701 of record NC_056732.1, on the reverse strand, counting down.
GAGTCCCTCACTGACTCTCTTCAAGAGGAATCTGGATTAGTGGATGTGAGATCATAGATTTACCCCGGGAATCACTTCTGTGTCACTGTTAGACAGAGGCACAGTAAACTAAACCTCAAAAAAGAGCCTAGTAAAATTAATTTAAATGGGTGGCGAAAGCCAAACACACTCTGCCTAGGCTTACAAATGCTCTAGGGCAGATAGCCTAGTATGAACCTATGAACCTAATAACATAACAGAACCAGCATACTCAATTTTTGCTGTTTCTCACACAAAACTTTACACATTGGAAGCTTAACAAACACAGATTTGAGGACCTGAGATTCAAATCTGTGATGCTTAGCTATGTATACACCATAACCCTGCTACCTACCTGCTTATCTAATCTATCTTGTCTCTGCTTGCATGTAGGTACTGCAGTTCTACAAATCAGAGGTATGAGTTTGCAGGGATATAGTAATAACATGAATCACAGCTTCCACATTAGAAGATGGTTACACTACAGTTCAGCTTTCACTATGTGCTGTGCATTTTTAAATCAAAACATGCAAGCACGTCTGCATGTCAGCACAGTCGTCACAACACAAAAACACAAGTGGAAAATTTCATAGCTCAGACAGTGGAACATTGTCCTATAACACATAGTTAGTTGCTCTTAACAGACAACTACAAATCCCTGTTCATCACATGTCAGAAGGCAGTTCAGGTAGGAGGGATAAAAATATATACACATATTTTGTAGTAAAATAAGAAAGCTATATTACAAATATCCCTGAGTGCCCCTGATTTAGAGTCAAAATGTATATCTGGCTATCTCAGTCCCTCCAAATAACAGTAGTAGAAGGGTGGTAAGTTAGATTTAATAAATAATGACACAGGTGTGCAGTGCATTCACTTTGCCAATGTTACTATATTCCACATTCATTCAACAGAACTATCCCACTATGTTCAAAGCGTTACACATAAATCTGTAGTAAAATAGCTACTGTTGGCAGAAAAATTATCTATAATAGAGACATTTGTAGAAATCTGACAATAAATGCTATAGTCAGAAGCATGTATAAAATACCTGTAAATATTAACAAGGAGGTAGTTATACAAACATTTCCAAAATGTTTACACAGACACACACACACACACACACACACACACACACACACACACACACACACACACACACACACACACACACACACGCACACACGCACACACACACACATCTAACACTAAGCGGAGATATACACCCTAACCCTGACCCTACAATAATCCCTACCCACCCTCATGCAAATCTAAACCAGTCAAGTATTTTTAACTTACCCAGTCACAAATCAGATCTATTTTTCTTAAACCTAAATATTAGAAGTATCTTAAACAAATCCTATGACCTCCATGCTACTCTAGCCCTCTACTCAACCAATATAGTCCTACTTACTGAAACCTAGCATAAAACCGAGGTTAATAGTGACAAAGTACTACCTCCTGGCTATAATATACATAAGTTAGATGGAAAGAAAAAAATGAGGAGGCATAGCAATTCTCTACAAAAAACATCTGGATCTAGAACACATTTATCTAACCAATCCTGACTGAAGATCAATGAACATAAACATTTTAACTTACTTGGCATTTACATACCCTCTGGAGATAATATATATATATATATATATATATATATATATATATATATATATATATATATATATATATATATATATACACTAAAGCACATTCATTACTGGGCTTCCACAGCCCTATCACAAGAAACTATAATCATGGAGGACCCCAATATCGACTGGGATTTCTGCAGCAGTAGATCCCAAACTATCCATATCAGCCTTCACAGCTTCACATAAATTTTGCTTTCACACACAAGGATAAATAAACACACAAAAAACTAATCCATTCTCTATTGGATACTCCCCAATAGGGTCAATCCCTCACTACATGCTCAGAAAGCCTAAATGACCATCTTATTACCTTTCATCTTAGAAGAAAAACTCAGCCAGAAAAACATATTAGATAACTCACTATTAAATGTAAAATGAATTTCCATCCCCGAACATTCATATCCACACTAAACTCCTTTGACTGGCAAACACTAAAACATCTCCCACTCAATAAAGCCACAGAATATTTCAACTTAAGTTTTTTAGATATTCTTGATAAGTTAACAATAATTAGGACAATTGAGACTAAATCAAACTATGCAGCATGGTTATCCAAATATACTAAATCTCTTCTAAAACAGCAGGATAAATCATGGCACACTTGGCAAAAATATACATCCCAAAAAACAAAACAATCCTACCAACAACTTAGAAACTTAGACAAGAAAAAAATTAAACTTGACAAAATAAATTTCTATCATAGCACACAAATGCAACACTAAAACAACCCCAAAAAGTTCTGGGCCAATATCATTAAAATTCACCCTGTCAATAACAGTACCCCATCCCCTTCAGCTCCTGGCAACGTATGCCCTATTGAAATCCTATTCAACAAATACTTTACAGAATCTATATTAGCACTCACAAAAGATTTTACCAACATTCCCATAGATACTTTTAAACTGAACTCTACCAACAACACCTTCTCCTTTCACCCATTTCCAGCTAATGCTATAAAAAAACACCTACTAAAACTTAAATCCACCAGTCTCGTTGCTGATAAGCTCCCTGAAGAATCCCTAAAAATAGCAGCAGAATCCTTTGCATATCTTGTTTGTATTCTAATAAATAGCTCTATAACTGAACAACAAATCCCATAAATCTGGAAGATATCCCAAGTCATTCCTTTACACAAAAGGGGAAGCTTAACAGAACTTTCCAATTTTAGACCCATTGCCATCCTGTCCCTTCTCTCTAAAATCCTAGAAAGATGCATTCATACTCCAATTATGTCTCATCTTCTCAACAATAACCTCCTCTCCAAGTCACAGCATGGCTTTCACTCCTACCACAGCACTTCCACTGCCCTTCTGTCCTTCACTGACACAATCGACCATTATAGGAATAGTGGTATTACAGTGTCCTCTACTTTTCTTGACCTGTCAAAGGCATTTGACATGGTCTCTCACTCATACTTCTCAACCTCTTGGAGCAAGAAATCTGGACAAAGCCATATATAAAAATGGAACAAAGGCCCCAAAATAGGGACAATTCTTAAATATTGCTCTCACAAACTTAGAAAGTTGATAGAATCACAGATTTTGCATTAGCATGAATTTTCTAAAGGGTATGAAGTCTGAAACTCAAATGTCTGTCATTATTTTCTAACTTTAATCTTTAATGATCTGCTACTAATGTGCCATAAAACACAATTTTATGAAAAATGAACCAAACATATGAGGCAAAAATCTGGATGTTCTGTGAAAATCTGTACTGCTGAGAGGTATGCTCTCACTACAAACTTCTAAACACCCTAACAGAATTTAACCTTAGTTGCTGCACTGTCAGATGGTTCAAAACTTATCTTACAGGATGGAAACAAACACTACTATGGCAAAACAATTTATTTCTTCTACTTCCCATGCATCTGAATGTCCCACAGGGATCCATCCTTGGACCACTTCTATTTACTCACTTCACTAACAAAGTATATACTGCCACCAGACAAGCATCCCTTGTCCAGTATGCGGATGATTATACCTTAACATGTGCTGCAACCTCTCTTCAACAGTTGCAGTTAATTATCCAAGAAGCATTCTCTGAAGTGGAAAAAATGGTTATCCAAATCACAACTCATTCTAAATCTAAACAAGACAAAACACATGCTCTTCTTCCCAGGAAAACCACCAGACCTTCTCCACTTCCTTTCTCTATATCATCTGCTAACCTCAACATCATTGCTCAAGTACCTCATACTAAACTCTTAGGTGTCACTATCAACTGTTCACTCAAATATGACTTTCATATTGCCCACACCATCAAAAAAGTTCATAAAAAAATTGGTAGTCTTTATCAACACAAACAGTGCCTAACAAATAGGACTAAATCTACTCTTGCAACTATTCATCTAATTTCCACTCTACTGTATTCCTCATCCATTTTTACTAACCTAAAAAGGGAGACCTCACAAAATTGTAAAGGTGCTATAATAAAATAGACATATTTGCTACAGACCTCAACTACAGAGAACACCATTGCTTACCACTCGAACACTTAAACTGGCTCAAACTACCTAACTTACTTAACTATAACCAACTTCTCAGTCTTAAAACTGTTATCCACCAACCAGAAAAAATCCCTGCCCTTCAGAATCTAGTGCAACCTTATAGTACCACTTGCCCTCTATGCTCAAGTAACAAAGCTCTGTTAACAGTTACCAAAGTAAACAACATAGCTGGCCAGTCACTATTTTCATCAAGTATAGTTAAACTATGGAACACCCTACCCCCAGACATACGATCAATTACTGATAAACATCACTTTAAAAAAAAGAACTTAAATCATTCTTGCTTAACTCTAGACTCGGTAACTGTCCTATCCTGCCTTAACATTTCACATTCTCACCTTTCTCACTATAATTCTACTGCTTCTTGGGGTGTTACTCAGCTAACTCCTGGTGTAAATGCCTTACCATATAATTGCTTCACGATGGAGATATAATGTATAAAGTTTTGTATTCTCACTATATATAATTGATATGCTATAATCTTGATATAATGTGTGATTATTGCCTTTGGTAAACTCTTTTGTTTTATTGTGGAGCTTTTCTGCCCGGGCCTCTGCTGAAAAAGGACCTGTGTCCAGTCGGATTTTCCCAGTAAACAAATGTCAATTAAATAAATAAATAAAATCAGGACATTATAGATTATATCCCCTTCATGGATTTAAATCCACAGTTACCCACAATACGTATATGCATGTTCATCTCTTGCTTAACAGGCTGAGCTAATAAACAGCCCAATACCTTCAATCTTAACAAACTACTATTATATGTGTATATCTGTATTCATGTGGGTAACAGAGGAATATGCAATCAGCTGATGTTTAAACACTATAGGGCTTCATGCTTCATACAACTGCCAGATAGCATCAAGTTTTACAATGCACAACATATGGTAGCACTCAAACCTGCAGTGGTCTTAAATGTGTTCAACAAACAGGTATTTAACAATGATGTGTATTTTGTAAAGCAGAAGTGACTAAGGGATGTCAGTATAACTCACTATTCATGCATACAGAAGTAGACTGTGCGATACTCTAGGAGTATTACAGATAAAAGAGAAATGAATAGTCATCAGCGGCCTAGGTATTATAGGCTTCAGTGACACATGGTCATACTGGAAGTGTAAAACTATGTACTTTATCAGTTGGAGAACAAACAAATCTAATGTTTAATAGTATGCACATGATAAACAATATTAAACTAATAACAACCATGGGAATCAAGCCAATAATTATAGGGAGAACAGTCAACTTGCCTTCAGGATTATCCTGATAAGCTAACTATATCCAGCATATGGATCACAGTTATATCTCTGATTTCCTTATGAATGTACAGGAACACTTAGGATTATGACACTTAGCTGTAGGCATCCACTGGCTGTCTTCACACTTTGGTGACCCTCCGGCAAAAATCATCAGTGTCCCTCTGATGCAGGTCATTGTACAGGAGGCAAACTTGCACTCCAGTCAGATATATTCCTATATGATGTCGATGCTCTCACACAGTCTGGTCCCAAATGTCACACATTGTGAAGATTTTTGGTCTGGCTCTTATATGATTCTCCACTGCAGCATAGACAGTCAGCATCTTGGTGGTCTCCTCCTTGGTACAATTAGTTACTCAGACATTTTAAAGTCTCCTCAAAGTAGGCATTCTGGTGAGACTTTTGAGATAGCAAAGTTCTAAACATTGCTCACTGAGGTCCCACTTAGTTTGCAGGTAGCACTGGTCTGATCTGTAAATGTATCAACATCACAATTTAAATGCAGTGCTTATGGGATGGTATCAGATCATTGGAAGGTAATGGGAACATGCTACATATGTTCCTGTTTGACAATACATGTTGGGTGTTTGCGCAGAGCACTTACTCATTACATCAAGCTATAGGTTAATGCACTCAATTTTGAGATCTTATGCATACGTGTGCAAATGATATTCCAAAACATTGAACGTTTATGAACCTCATTAATTATGTCTGGCACAAATGGGGCTTAAAATTAGTGTGCACATAACTGGTCTTACTTCCAGTTATATCTGACTCATACGTAGCTGCAATGGTAATGTTGCACCAGCTAGCATTGGTGTGGTGGGATATATGTCTCTCCTCATAGATCTATGTTATTATTAATCCTTAGAATATATATATGGGTACATGCTTAAATTGATGTTTTAGGGAAAATTGTGTGCAGAATAGAAAAAGTATGTGACTTAGTGGAGGGATGTAGGATTGACCTGTATGTATTCCCTGTATGTATTTTTAACAAGCAGTGATTCCACATATGCACTTGAACAAAAAAATGTAAAGAACAGTACATAAGGATGTACTAAGAAAAATTTGTATGTATTGCTGGTGATTCAGTACAGTCTCTGCTATACTTACAGAAACCTATGGATTCTGACAGTATCCATACTTTGCTATGCAGTATGTAGTTGTAGTTTTGTAATGGATATTTATTAATTGACACTTATTAAGGCATGTTTTATAAATTTTGCCTTAATAAAAGTATATCTGTGCTTAAGTCTATTTACCATGTACTGTCTGTGGTATGCTTATGGATAAGGAGGCTTTCTGACAGTTTCCTGTTGAATCTTGCCCCTTACCCCCATGGTAATGCAATCTCAGAGTTGGTATATTTAGTTAGGGGGGTATGGGGGTGAAGACCCACACATGGGTGGGTTTAGTTTTGTTTTCATAGGTTCATAGGTTGGTACTAGGCTATCAGCCCTAGGGCCTATAGAAGCCTAGCCATAACAATTCCCTGGCTATTTCTTCCCACATTATTTACTTTCCTGGACCCCTGTCTAGCAGGGCAACTGACATGATCCATGGGGTGAATTTCCTTTCTCCCATCCAATTTTTTTTTTGGGTGGAGGATCTGGACGGCCAAGCAGTTACTTACCTCGGGTCGGAATGTCGGTTTTCCAGATGTTGATCTTCTAGCTTATCGGTGTATTCATCTTGGTGAAGTGAATGTAGGTGATGTGGTTTTTTGGTAAGTGAAGTAGATCCATATATATATATATATATATATATATATATATATATATATATATATATATATATATATATATAAAAGATTATCAACAATATAGCCGTTCACATGCATATTAAATGTGTTCATTTTCACTTTTTAAATAACTTTTTCAGAAACAGACCTAGAGATATTTTTATAATTAATAGACTCATTCAATAAAACTTAATTGACCATAATATAATCAGGTTTGATAATTAAAACAATATCCCCACCATCTGAAGTGTTTCTACTAATAATGACCAAAGATGTCATCTTATATTTCTTTTCTTAATGGTTTACAATAGTCACTATTTTTGGATCTGATGTCACCACATACATATCCAGTTCCACAATTGCAGCTGTATCAGTATAGACAGTTTCTAGAAGGCCCATACATCCTTCAGATTGAGGGACACGTAGTCTTGCCATGTACTGTTTTTTATATATGGTTTGATACATGAGGTAATTTTCTTGGTTTCATGTCAAACTGATCCAGTGTTTGTTTGGAACATTCAATCACACCAAAGCTGTAAGTTAGAACATGAAAACCAGACTGATTTATATTGTAAACTGTATTCCAAAATGTCAAGTCAATTTTCAATATTCACATTAGTCTAATAAAATATAAAGCTTACTAAGCTTTGTTCTCATTTGTTCATGCTTTATTGCTAACCCTTCATCAGTTCCCCAGAATTTTTATACTCCATCCTGTTCAAATTCTTTTGTATAACATTACTGTCCCATTTTGATATTTTCTTGGCGTTTCAGTTTGCTTTCTATAAATGTTTATTTTGCACATTTTTGAGACCAAATGTCATTTTTTATATCATCAAAGAAAGTTTTAATCATTTGTAATTAGAATTATAGGTGCTTGTTTGATGAGCTATGCAATTTTAAATTATCCAGAAAAAGTAGATAAATCTTCATTAGACAAGGTTAGCTTCTGAAAGTCAAGCTGTAACTATAGCCTATCCCCTTAAATAGACAACTCAATGTTTAAGACAAGGCAGAACAGAACTTATAAGAAATCAGTATGGAATATCCCCTTTTGGATTCTTATCACTGGAACAATAATTTGCCCTGTATCATCAAACAGCTATAAGTTGGTTTATCAGTATTTCACAATGACTACTATGTAATTTATCAGTGTATTCTATATTTTTATACATCTGTAAGCATTCCATAATCCACAAATGCAATATTCCAAATGATTTTTTGTAATCTATGTCATACTTGGTTTCTGCCCATTTTTACAGCTCTTTATTAAGGCATTTTATTACAGTCAATGATCCTTTGCTCAACAAGCTCTTCTTTTACTGCCTTTTTATTCTGTCAGCATGATTTAAATTTTTAAATGTTTCTCTAAGTGACTAAAATCTGTCTTTATTCTGGTATATAATTTATATATTTTTTAGAAAGCAAATTATTGGTCTTAATTCCTTAGGACAATTTGTAGGTTCAATCTTAAGGAGGAGTATTTATTTTTTGCTGTTTGCCAAGTTAACGTTCCTTTAAGATGTGCATAGAAATATTTATTTTACTCACAGCTGAATCATTGTGTAAAGATGTTAATACTTTAAGCATCTGTACCTTGGGTTTTCTAGTTAGAAGCCTTTCTTAATTAACTTATTTATTTATTTGACATTTGTTGACCTGGATAGTCTGACTGAGCCAATGCCCTTTTCACTGGAGACTCAGGGAGAAAAGGTCCACAGTACAACTAAAAAAAAAAAAATCCATGATAGAAGTCAAATGCAATAAAATATATACAATGAAATAATTAAGCAAATGTCTATTACAGTACAAGTAAGATAAATCAGCAAAAGAGACATTTATACTAAGTAGTGGGTATAGAATCAGTTAATAAAAAAAAACTGAAAAAACATATTACAATTGTCTTGAGTGGACAACTGTAAAATTCAAAGCAGTTTGATCTCAATTTCTCTATATCATATTACATTTCATTGCATATCCTCTATATTAGCATTTCTTATTGGTTCTTTTAAATCTTTTGTCCATTTAGCATTGTTGTCATGTTTAAAAGATCTTTATAAGTATTTCTACAAAATGTTTTTTTTTATTTTTTTCCTCTTTACTGAGGTGTTACTATTGCTTTTTTTCATTCCCAATTGACCATAAAGCTTTTTAGGGTCAACAATGAATTGTTTGTTTTGCACTCTTTATATGTTTTTGTATATAATCTAATTGTTCTGCTAGTGTTAATATCTTTATCTTCTAAAAATGGTATAAGATAAACCCCAATCTGTTCTGATGTTGTGTGTTGCCGTTTCATGGAATGTCTGATGATGTATTACCTTTTCTATACTGTCTAGTAATGATACATCTTCTCTTAACTGCCTTATATTGTTTTCTGTTCAATGCTTTCATTGAGGGTTTCTTTTTTTTTTTAATTTCTTTTTATTAGGGTTATATCAAAACAAAATGAAAACAGGAAAAAAAGTTAACAGAAAATAAACAATAACACTCAACACACAGCCATAAAAACATAGAGCCTATATACAGAAATAACCTATATACAGATCTCATCTATATCAACCTATGTTGCATACAGAGTTATGAAGTACAGTCATGACAGAATGTGTTCAGATATCAGTTTCCAAGTGTCCTTCTGGGTCCTTTTATTCCTCATGGAATACCATATATATTTATGTGCTAAAAGCTGTTTCCTAGCTGTTTGCTTAAATCCATCCCATGTTATTATGGACCTGTCTTTCCAATTTAGGGTGATGTAATATTTTATTAGCATAAATGTTGTTACTAGGATGTGCATATGATTATTATTCATTCCTAGTGGGGGTATGTGTAGGAGAGCAAATTTCCAAGATAAGGTTGATTTTTCATATCCCATTTTCTCTAATTTGACTCTTAAGGCACACCAGAGTTTGTTTGTACATTTACAACTCCAAAATATGTGTATAATATCAGCTTCTTTGGAGGGGCAGAATTGGCAGTGAGGTGGGAGTTTTTGGACATCTTATTTAATATTGAGGGCATAAAATATGTATTATTTAGGATTATAAGTTGAGTATATCTGAGCTTCTGAAGGAGAATATCTTTGGAGAATTTCTGAATTGCCTGTGCAATTGTATTGGAGGTAATTGTAGGATCTTGTTTTGTCCAGCAATTGGAGTGAATAGCTTCTTTAGTGTGCCTAAGCGAGATAATGAATTTATAGGCATTTGAAATATTTTTTTTCCCATGTCATCATATCCCATAGCATTCTACATGTAGCTATATGTGGGTCTGGGATGTCAGTATCCTTCCACAATCTGTAGCATAGTTCTTTCAGTTGTCTTACCATGATTTTATATTTAGACGGAAGATTTCATTGAGGGTTTCTATTTGTTCCCTACCTTTCCTTTGTCAATGTATCTTTTGTGGTACTACTTTATCTGTCATTAGTTTACCATCACTGTAGTATGTTCTATAGACATCTGTTACATCAGAATAATCTTGCTTAATTTTCCTAATTACTGTGTATTTGTATTATCAGTCCTCTAACATTTTGGAGTTTATTCACTTTTTGTAGTCATTTTTTCTCATCTATCTTAATATGCCTGTCCATTTCTATCAATCCAAGCAGGCTAGCTAATTCTCTTCTTGGTTGAGAGTGTCATCTTTGCTGTCTGTTTAATGTTCTTCATATTATTTTTCAATCCTAACTAGAATTTCAGCCACATCTGCAGCAGAAGGTTCTAGAATTGTAAAATGTGGCATATAGTCTACTGTAGTAATGATTTTTTTCTGTCTGTTGCACCATTTCTTTGAGATTAGTAGACATGTTGTAACATTGCTTGTATTGGAGCTTATACACTAAAACATTTGCTTCCTAGTTGATCAGTCACTCCAGTTTATATTTCCTTTCTACCTCACTAAACTTATTTATTTTTTATTCTCAATAGTTCTATTTTAATTTTTTTATTTTTTTTTCTCTTGAAAAATTTACCATGTCTGGATGCATTTGAATATATATTTAAATATCATGGAGTTGCAGTGGTCATCTTGATTTGTACAGCTTTTTTGCATAAATATTGTGCTACATTAGATTTTTTTTTCTTTTCCAAGTGCATGTTTTTTTTTATACATTTTCCATGCAGTCTCTTTTTGTTTATTCTTTTATTATATCACTTAGTTTCAGTTTTACTAAAATCTAATATATTTTATGTAAATGTTGTTTTCATCTTATTTGCTCTACTAAAGACTTCATTATGCTGTAGATTTTAACAGTTTTTCTGATGCAGTTTGTTTTATTTGCTTACTCTTGCTTTATATGCTTTCATGGAAATTCTAGATGTGACACATAATAAAAACAATGCATGCTCTCTTATTTATCTTGAACAGTTCACTTTATTGTCAGCATGCTGCATATTGCAGCTACTATTTTTCCCTCTGGTTACTTTCTGCCTTAGAAAGGTCACTTATAACATAGTCTAGCCCTGAGATAGGGATGCTTCTGTATTCTGAAGATTCTTTTTTTTCCAGTCCTGACACCAGTGCAAAGTATCAAGAATAAGTCATTTTTACCTGCGCACACAGCCTTTTTTTAGTTTTTGACCTCTGCCTATGATATACTTAATACAGTCTATATATTATCATCATTGTCTCAGTGCAGTAAGCCTGAATGATTCAGAGATCACTTCCTAGCTTCAAATATATGGAGGAATCTGATGTAATGTAGACCGTGGTCTTAATGGCAAATCTTCATGCATATGTGACACATTCAATGTATAGTTAAGTCTAATTAGCATGTGGTTTCCTCTGAAAATGACACTAACAGATGAATAGTGTGGTAGAGCAATTCAATGAATCACTCTCCTACTTTATCATGGTCATGAGGAACAAAATTGTATGCTGTATTTTGACAGTGTACAACTTCGCAGTCTTATGGCCAGATATGGTTACATCAAGACTCATAGTAAGACCTCCAGAAGGTACTGCAAGAATGTGTGTGTGTCTATGTGTAAATATGTGTGTGTGTCTGTAGGAGCATGAATGCTGCTACCAGGATGTTGCTGTAAGTGTGTATATGTCTAGGTGGTCACTCTGCAGGTAATTTGCAAAACATAGCCCTCTCTAAGTGTTTGTGAATGTGGATGTGGGTGGGTGTATATGTGCATGCGTGTGGGGTATGTGTGTGTGTGTGTGTGTGTGTGTGTGTGTGTGTGTGTGTGTGTGTGTGTGTGTGTGTGTGTGTGTGTTTGTGTGTGTGTGTGTGTGTGTGTGTTTGTGTGTGTGTGCTGATTTATACCTGTGCAGCTGAGATGCATGGGTTGGCAGAGAGACCAATAGCACAGTCAAGCCTGACAGCGCAGTGTTTGGTTCAGAGATATAATATTTAGTTACTAATTAGGAGTGTCCCACTGCTGCTTTGCAGTTTCTGTGAATGAGACATTATTGTTGTCATGTCAATTGGCAGCCCTACATTGCCCAATATGTACTATAATTGCATTTTTTAACACAAACTTTATTGAGAAACAAACTTCAACAAAGTAATGTAATAAGAATCTTAAATCTCTTACATATAATACAGAAAACAAGAGACATATAAACCTTATTTTAAAACATGAACTATTAAAAATTCTTTGTAAATCAAAACAAAAATTCATTCCATTAATTCATAAAAAAATGGACCATATTTAGAGTACTTCCAACAATCCCTAAGTCTATGCTCAGACACAAATGGCCATGTATTGATATTAGTATTCCTAGTTGATTATGATTTGAAAGTTATGGCCACAGCACAGCTAACCTCAATCAGAGTTTTCTACCATCTATGAAAGGCTAAACTCAGTCTTCAAACTCTAAAATCCAAAAATCAGTTCTAAATAGTTCTATTCTGTGGAGGAAGGTTGCCCATTAAGCTCAGCAAGCTTATTCCACATACCCACATATACAAGATACATACAAGTCATATAAAGACAATCAATGCCCTTTTTCTGGTATCTGCTCATAAACCCATTTTTGTTGTAATAAAATTGAAATCTCTTGCAACAAGAAAAATTAACACACCTTCTGTATTCTGGTGATTGTTATTTATTTATTTGTTTTTTGATGGATACAATCTGAATTAATTCTTTAAGAAAATAACCTGGTAGATGATTGGCATTATGTCTAATCTGGTACAGCAATTCTTGATGTTCTAATAAACTATAGTAATCCTTATCTGGTTTCAGACATACTTCACTATGGAAACAGAATTTTTATATACCATGGGATATTTATTCAAAAAACTACCATTGCTTTTAGGTTTGGTCATGTATAAAAAAATCATATATGCATTATGACTGATTTTTTCTGGATACATAATATATGCTACATATGGAACATTGGCTATGTAAATCCAGCCACTAAGTGAACAATCATAATATTCTTCAAGTAAAAATAAAAAAAATGTTTGCTCATTATGTGACGAAAGAAAAAAGGTGGTGGAAGGGGAATATCAATGAAACTACAGTATGTTCACATCTATCACTGATAAGTATCTTTTGCTTTGTGAGATACCAGAAATTGTTTTTTTCTTTTTTCTCAAATAAACAGTTGAAATATAATGCTGTTCTTAAGAAAAAAGGACCCGTTCACACACATTTAAAACACAATCAAAATACTTCATTTCAGATGTCAGCTTTGACAAATTTGATAACCTGGCCCATCAGGAATTAATAAATATTTGTAACCATGTTTTTTATTCAAATGTTTGATTTTGATAACCTTGTGAGCTAAACCTCAAGGTTCAAGAAGGGCATCTTGGTATCATTACATGTAGCAAATGTTAAAAGTCTGAAACATTACTTAAATAAACAAAAATCATTCATTTAAATGTTTATCTGAATCTTTCCACTTTATATGTTCATAGGTAAGTATTAAGTTGGCTGCCCTTGTAGGCCATTTTAAGCCCCTGGCCAATTTTCATCAAAGGTGAGAATCAAACCCTGTATTTTGTGTTTGTGAGGTAAACACTTTAAACAGTACTGCAACCCCCCTACCAATTAAAATGTGTAGTTAATGAAACAAATACTGAAAATGGCATAGGCAAAAATGACAATATTAAAACATTATTGCTCCCATTGCATTAATCCAAAATTTATAAACAAAGGAGCCATCACTGCCCCCACTACACATCACCCTTTATCTACTAATAATATCTGTTTGGATTCGCAAATATAAGAAAAGTAGTTAAGTAAGGTGAGATCTAAGCATAATACAGACTCTGATATACGTTCTTAACAGCATATGGAACTTTCACAGTAGTTTGCATTTCACTTTTCGATTGTGGTGGATATAATTGTGCTTGGTGACATTCTTCAGAGAATTGCCTGTTTTTCTCGAACTTTCACAAATATTTTAATCTCTGTAGAAATAAATAAAATACAAAATATCATTTTCAATCAAAAATGCAGAAGAAATGAATCAGTAACTAATGTGTAAAAATAATTTTGCTGCCAATGAATCTATATGACCACGGGATCTGTTTTTGATCACATTAAGTGAAACCTAGGGTATAAAATATGATGTGTTTTAGGAATGCCACAGAAGTGATTGCAGTCAAGGAAATTTGCCCTCACAAGTTTAAAAAGTTCCGAGTTCATGTTGATGTCTAGCAAATGTGTGAGAATGAACTCAATAAACCTATATGCTTGATAAATCTAATTAATGGAACATTCTTTATTATAATTGTTTTCATTTAGTACATGGGTGAATTATCCATTCTCTAAACAAAATACTTTTCAACAGAGTTCTAATGTGCAGAAATACCTGGTAAAGACTAGTCCACCACTGCACAGCAGCACAGACAGAAATAAATGGCTGCCATGTTTTACTTTCACTGAATGTGGCTTGGTTTATAGGTTTATACTAGGCTAACAGCCATTGTGAGCCATTTTAACCCTAGTCAATTACCCTATGTGAGAATTGAACCCTGCAGTTTGTGTATATAGGGTAAGCATGCAGGGGAGCCCACAGGAATTTTTTGCAGGGTGGGGTGTAAAGACCCCACCCCCCCCAGCCATTCCCCCCCTGCCCTTTGGCCCTTTTTCCCCAGTATGGGTGAATTATCCATTCTCTAAACAAAATACTTTTCAACAGAGTTCTAATGTGCAGAAATACCTGGAAAAGACTAGTCCACCACTGCACAGCAGCACAGACAGAAATAATGTATATAAGGTAAGCATGCAGGGGAGCCCACAGGAATTTTTTGCAGGGTGGGGTGCAAATCCAGAGACCCCCACAGCCATTCCAGTGCCCCATTACTTGGCCCTTTTTCCCCAGTTGCCATAAACACTGTTCAAAACTCTGTGTGTATGCTGTTTTATGCTTTACTTCTGCTATGATTACAGATATTTGGATTTAATTTACAACTTTTATTTCAAATCTTACAGCAGAAAAACTGATAGACATTTGCTAATCAAAGCAATAGCCTTACAATGAAAACAGACTAAGTATTAAAACTTCTCTACCTTTGAAATTCCCATTCACTGAAACACACTGAGACCCACATTCAAAGAAAATGCATCTATTCAGTAGCAGGTTAAGTTTACCTTTGGGCTGTTTTCAAATCATAAGCCCCTTATACACATTTTTAGGACAATGGAAAGGTCCTTTGATTCACCTTCCTGACTGTATTAATTATAATATATAATTGAATTATATCCCTTGAATTAATTATAATATATAATTGAATTATATCCCTTGTATAATACAGCACCACTTGGTAGAGTGTGTTTTAAATTTATAGTTTTGAACATTTTTCCAATAAGCAATGAAACAAAACATATGAACCAATAATGACAAACTGCCCAATTCAGAACATTTCATCTATAAAAGGCCACTCAGACTTCTGTCATTGCAATCTATCAATATCAGTCAATATCACAATCTCTGCAGAAGTAAAAGTCATCCAAATAATTCTGCATCAAAGAGATCTGAAATTAATGAAGAGGCTGCTGATGGAAAACTTTATATTTCAGTGTTACATCTACAAATTCAATGCCTGCTGCCCTTAAAGAATAAATTCCCTATGTTACATTAAAAAATGGGAAGCAGGTATATTGCAATAGGAAATGGGTGGCAAGCTGAAAAACAGGCTCATAGTTACTAAGCATCTCATCCAAAGGAGGACATACTCAGGACTGCAGCACTCCACCCCCTTAAAATACAAATCTACATGTTGTGGGAGTAGAACCTATATAGTCTATATCAAGATATAAGTATGCTACCTGCTGTGCTACTAACACTGCTTTAGAATTCTATACCACAACAGTGATACCATTTGATAAACAAAACAGTTGCACGTTTTAAGCAGACTTAGCATGAACAACAGTAAACTTCTCTTCCCTTGAAGCTCACAATTCCTTGAAAATTAAATTGAAAATAAATTCCATCTGCTAACTCTAACTAGGGCATTTCACACTCTTACACACACACACACACACACACACACACACACACACACACACACACACACACACACACACACACGCGCGCGCGCGCACACACACACACACACACACACACACACACACACACACACACACACACACACACACACACACACACCTCAACTTCTTAGCCTAAAATAAATAGGGACAGATTATAAACATTGCTCTCATGAACTTAGAAAATTACTAGAGTAACAGGATTTCTGTCAGTATGCATTTTTCTAAAGGATATGAGGTATAAAACTCAAATGTCCATTATTATTTAGCAACTTCTACACTTTTTCGGAGGAATATGGGGCACAAATATGGACACTGCAAAAACCTGGACACCTAAGGGGTATGCTACCTCCCTCTTATACACACACACACACACACACACACACACACACACACACACACACACACACACACACACACACACACACACCCCTCCCCCTGCAGACATTCCATATATATATGAGGTATAAAACTCAAATGTCCATTATTATTTAGCAACTTCTACACTTTTTCGGAGGAATATGGGGCACAAATATGGACACTGCAGAAACCTGGACACCTAAGGGGTATGCTACCTCCCTCTTATACACACACACACACACACACACACACACACACACACACACACACACACACACACACACACACAACCCTCCCCCTGCAGACATTCCAATGTCCCATTACTTGGCTATTTCACCCCATTTACCATAAACACTGTAATGTGCTTACTGCTTTACTTCTACAATGATTATTTGGATTTCATTTACTTTTACTTTATATTTTATAGCACAAACACTAATAGACATCTGCTAAACAAAGCAATTCAATCTCACAATGAAAACAGATTTAGCATTAAAACATCTCTGCCACTGAAACTCAGATTCAAAGGAAATACAAATGTCATCTAAATAATTCCACATTAAAGAGATCTGTAACCAATGAAGATGCTGCTAGCAAACAGCTTTATATTTCATTGTTTCATCTATAAATAAAGTATGTGTTGCCTTTGAAGAATAAATTGCCTATGTTACATTAAAAAAATGATAAACTAGTAATACTGCAAAAGGGAATGAATGGCAAACTGATAATAGATTAATAGTTACTAGGTATCTCCACCAATTTGCCAAATATGGCATTCTCAGGACTGCAGCATCCACCCCTTTACAAGTATAACAAAGTATCAGTAATCCATCTATATACTTTGGTAGTAGAACCCACAGCTTTCTCTGCATCAAAAGCAAATATAATACCTGCTGTGCTACTAACAACACACACAGACTTGGCATAACCAGCAGTAAACCTCTCTCCCCCTGAAGAACTATGCAGCACAAGAAATCTGGAAAAAGCCAACATTTACTGGGAGAGGGGACAAAGGCCCAAAACCAGGCACACATTTTAAACATTGCTTTTGTAATCTTAGAAAGTTGCTAGAATAAAATGTTTTGCATTACCATACATTTGCTGAAAAATAGGAAGACAAAAACTTAAATGTCTACCATTATTTAATGAATTCAGTTCTCATTAATTTGCCAAAAAGCAGAAATGTTAAGAGGAACAAACCAAATGTATGAGCCAAACATTCTGTTAACCTTTGGACAGTTGAGACACTCCTTGAATCATGTGCAGTGGTATGGGTATAACATTTAGGCTCTTGCTCTTTGTACCTAAGGTACAGGGTTTGAGACTGAGTAACCCTAACTACACACACACACACACACACACACACACACACACACACACACACACACACACCTAATAAAATACACTTGCAGATCCTGTGTGACATTAATTCAAAACATTTTTTAGAAGGTAATGTATCTAGAGAACCATGAAGAAGCAGGACCACAATCAGTTTGAACAGTCTGCATATAGCTGATCCCATGTACATTTTCCCTGAAGAAGCCTGCAACAGAGCTCCCCAGAAGTCACCTTTTAACTTAAAATTTGAGTAAACTTTCAGCATTTTTTTATTTAATTCTGCCATTATTTAAAATGGTTCCGTACCCCCATCCACCTGTCTAAGTGAAGGTATTGAAGCTCACCAAAGAATCACATAACAATTTTAAATGCTGAAATTAAGTACCAGGTGTTTAAAGTAAAAGCAGAAAACTGTTTCTAGTGGTGGCTGACAGACAGACAAATAAATAAACAGCACACATCTCAGCAGATCCAAACTGTCCGCAAATATTCTTTCAAACTCTGGTAAATAAATCAGTCTTTCAAACTGGTAGAAAATTTGACATAGCGGTGTAAAACAGCCATATTAAACAAACTCTGCTACACACTAAACACAGCAAGAGTGTGACAAAAATATTATTTAATCATTAAGGTTTGTAGTGAATTTTTATTCATTTCTGTCAAGTACCACACTCAAATAGGTCCTATACTGCATCTCTGCTCTGTCAGATAAAAAAAATACTGGCACACAACTGCCATGTTATGGGGAAAAAAACAATACATGTGTCTTATCCTCTCAACAATTAAAAAAAATTTTCCTCATAAAATCTTTTCAAAGATTTCAAGCAGTTCAGGTGCAAAAAATGTGTCTATATCACATAGTCGAAGTATGACAACTTTGAGCGTTATATGGTCAAGACCATATGTTTGAAGTTGCCATACTTCGAATGCAAAAAAAAAAAAAAGAAATAACTTACATCTGGCACTTGCCAAGCCTCCCTGCACTCCCCACGTGTTGTGCAGTCTCGTGTGTGGGGGTGCAGGGGGGCTTGCCCCCCTGCTTACAACCCTTTATTTCATTTTCCCTTGTTTTTTTTTTTTATTATTTATTTTACATAGTCGAAGTTTTGTAAGTTCGAACACATGGTGTTCAAACTTACAAAACTTCGACTATGTGATATAGAACCACCAAAAACACACCACTTATTATAAGAACTAGCACATAGACCTTGTTAGATTTGCCATCTTAGAGGTGTGTTTTATCCCCTGGACTGGATGACCAAGGATAACTAAGTTTGCACTTTGGGGAAATTTGTATATTAATTTGTAAAAGTATGGGAAAAAAACGCTCCTTATTTGACCAGACTGAATACATTATGATCACTGTAAAGTTGTGATTGTGCATTCCCATCCCTGACTTTGCAGTTTGCACTTAAAACCACCTCTGCTGCTATATTTTCTAAATAATATGCTGCTGCTTTGAGAATGACTACCAAAAGGGTGAGCTTTATCACACATAATCTTTAAAATACCTAGTACTTAAAAAAACACATTTTGCAAAGCAGCATCTGTAGCAAGGGCCTCTCAACCTCTTAGTGCAAAAAATATTGACAGAGCCTTAAATAATGGATGGGACAAAGTCTCAAAAATAGGGGCAATTTTAAAATATTTTCTTACCTAGAAAGTTAACAGAACAGATTTTGCATTGGCATGAATTTTCTGAAGGGTATAAAGTCTGAAACTCTGATGCCTGCTATTCTTTTTTGATTTCAGTCCTCAATGACAATGTTTGACATATCTGCACAGCTGATAGAATTCTGTAACGTGTTTTTAAACTATGGGCATACTGTACATGACTTAGTTTAACATAATTAATTATCAGACTCCACATTTAATGAAAAGTATAGGGGAAAATCACTAAACTAGGGACTGTAAAATCAGAGTGGCTGGCCTGAAACATGTTTTTTTCCTTTCAGTAACGTATTCTTAAAACAAATATCAAGGATACTGTAACCAGATGCTAAACATTGCCTCATCTTTTCCTAAACTGATGCTGGCTTTCTGTACAGTCTGTGTTGATTAGGGCCGTATCATGTGTTGTGCCACACACTTCAATGCAAACTTCTGCAAAGTTTCTCACACACACATTGATCGATGCAAGTAACTGCCAAGAAAATCAATACAGTGGCCGCATATGCAGGAATTAAGTAAATGCCAGCTGTGTCTCCACTTAAGTAAACACTCAATGCGAGAAAATTGACGCAGAACATAATTCAATGAATCTAAATAAGTAGTACAGTTCTCACATGCTGGTCTAAAGTAACTCTCAATACAGGAAGTAAGTAGATGCCATCTCTCCACTTAAGTAAACTTTCAATAGTAATGTCTTTTGGCTTTTCTTGGTTAGGGGTCGCCACGGTGGAACTCCGGTCCGCTAATGATTGGCAGTGGATTTTTACTGTGCTGAGTTGCCAGCCCGACACCCAGCCTTCAAAGAAGGCACACCCATTCATGCACGTACCTACCTGCATGTCTTTATATGTCACTTGACCAGGGGGAGGACATGCAGACTCCACAAAGAAGGTGCTCCAGCCAAGAATTGAATGGGAGAACCTCTTGCTGTGAGGCGACAAAGCTAACCGCTGCACCACCGCGGCCTCTTAAGTAAACTTTCAGTGCAACTCATAATTCAATGCATTTAAAATCAGTACAGTTCTCACATGCTGGTCTTCATCTAAACACAAAGTGCCCCAAAGTCACACACTTCAATGCAGTTTCTCACACACACTTTGATTCTTGATTGATGCAAGTAAATGCCAAGTGCCAGAAAAATCAAAGCAGTGCATACGTATATAAAGGAATTAAGTATGTCTCCACTTAAGTTAAGTAAACCTTCAAAGCGAGAAAAATCTTTTTTTTTTTTTTTTTTGCCTTACTTAGAGTCTGGAGGAGCTGGGGGAAGGAAGAAGCGCTGTGCGTACTGCGGCCTACCTCAATAAAACCCACAGACCAGGAAAGTAATGTAATGACTCAAATTCTAACAGGCTGTCAGCTTCGTGATGATGTCATTGCGCACACCCTGCAGAAACAGTCCAAAAAAAAAAAACGGGCCACTCAAACATTCATGGCACCCATCCCGATATTTTGCCCTCAAGACTGGTATTTACTGAGAAATTCGGTATGGTTGAGAGTTACCCTTGCACCTACCTGTAGGCATCCTTGTAAGCATGTTAACCGTTATGCCAACTCCCCTTACTGTTCAGTGAGTGTAATAAAATGTATTTATTTATATAGTTATATTTATTTATTTAGTTTGTTAGTTATTTTACATTTGTTTACTGGGATAGACCAACTGGACAGAAGCCCATTTTCAGTGGATGCCCAGGGAGAAAAGCTCTATTAGATACAAAAAACAAACATTACAAAGAGTATAACATTAATGTAGTTGATACAGTGTAAAGTAATCAAAAGTACAAATGGCTTTAACTAATAGTGAAAAAAGTAAAAAGGATATAATAAGAAGGATATACCAGGAGTATTAAGAGTGAGATAAAAGTACAAAGAAATGAATAGAAAATAGTACATAAGATAACATAGTTGCAATAAAATAGTATTATTAACTTTAGGAGAAGAACAGTAGAACAAATAAGAATGAGAGTAGATTAAGAAGGTTCAGAGAGAGGAAGGAGAATAAGGGAATTTGAGGGAGAGGGTAGGTAAGATGAGATTACATCAGAAGGAAAATGTTACTATAAAGTGAGCATATAATAGTGACAAAGGCGAGGAGTGCAGCATAGCAGAGAGGATAATCAGCCAGGAGGTAAACAAGAGCACAGCCAAGATTTAGCTAGGTGAGCCTTGAGAAGTATTTTGAAATGTGAGAGGTTGGGTTGGTTAGGATGTGCTAGGGATCTGAGTTTGAGCTGAATAAATAAATAAAGTAATGGAAAATAGTTAACTAGCAAAACTAACTGTGGCAGAAGTTATAAGGGCTAATCATTTTACTTTCCACTTGCTAAGAGTGGCTTAAAAGGTCACATTTCTGTTTGGGTGTGAGAGAGAGAGAAAGCACAGGTGAGCAAAAGGAAAATGCATGCCTCTTAACTTATTTGCTCAAGAACCAAGTATTTAGAAATAAAACAAGAAATTTCTGTGAGCATGCTTTATCTGAGCAATACACAGTATGAAACTATACTGTCTGACTTTATTGATTGACTACAATTCATGGTGATTTACCAGAAAATAAAGACTGTGAGCAAGAATATGACTTAAAATCAGGGATTTTCTACCAAGAATAGACCATTTTTTACCTATTCTAATGATATCAGCTTGGTATGGGAAGTGATGAGACAGTACTGGCTGATCCTTTTAAGGAACCCAGAGATTAGTAAGGTAATTGATATTAACCAAATATTTTGTTTAAAGAATAATCTGTCCCTGAAAAGGCAATTGTGCTACAAAAATGTGAATAGAGTTCATAGACAAGACTGAATGTAGTTGCACTTTTATGTATCGGACATGTAGAGCATGTAGTTTTATTTTTACATGCACATCTTATTATCATGAACCGACAAGTTTCAAGTAGGAGTCTGATTTTTTTGAAAATTATAGGAGTACAGATTTGATTAGAGGATCCCTGTACTCTTCCCTAGACCCATTATGAAATACAATGCCTCCTTTGGCATGTACCTTGCCAAGCACATGCAGCAGCTGGAGAGACCACAGAGCTTCCTGACCAGGAAAATCCAGGGTCTCAAACACCTATCCTATACAGATAGGCTAAAAGCCCTGTCTCTCTATCAGTCTAATACAGATATCTCAGACCCAGCATTGATGGAGTTTCTGCATATCCGTAAGCCAAACTTCATTTGCACAACCCACATACAAGGCCTCAACCTGGTCTGTGACATTAATAGAACTTGTTGGTGGGATAGATTTGTGTCCCATAGACCCTACTCATCTGTGGAATAGACTCTGTCTCCATGTCAAGCAGAGTACCTCTCTAGCCCTCTTTAAGAGAAACCTGGATGACTGCATGGGAAACAGAAAATACACCCCTGGGATCCCACCTGTGTCCCTCCTGGACAGGGAAAACAGGTGCTGACTTTGTGGGAACATGGGTGAAAGTCTTAGCTAGGCTTATAAGGGCTTCTGGACCAATAGCCTATCATCATCCTATGAACCTATGATTCATATGGCATGCTGTGGTGCATGCAGTACCTTTTACACTGGAATGACTAACCTCACCCTAAGAGAGAGAATACTCGAACATGAATATGACGTTCGCAGGAGGAAAGAGACCACTGCTTTGGCAAGGCAAGTGAAAGAGAAGGGGGTGGAACATTGCTTTAGGTTTTTTGTTTTCAAATTAGTCAGTAAGAACAATAGGGATTTAAGAAACAGAATGCAGTCTGAGGAACAAAATTATATTATTTTGCTAAAATCTTATATAGAATCTGGGCTTAATGAGAAACTAACACTGAAACCATTTTTAAAGAGCTGCCCACTTAGACAACAAGAGGGCATTGCTTTTATGGAGGTTTGGTTCTTTCAGAGTTCGTTGATTGGTTGGGAGATTTTTGGTTTTATAAACAGGATGTAGCAGTTAGCAATGGTTTCAGGAAATAATGTCATCCCTCTTTTTAGTGATTGGTATTTCTTAGTATTATAAACATGTGTTTTCATTCTGTTTTATGGTCTGTAGAAGGAAGTTGTTTCCAAAAGTGCTAACCTGTTTGTTACATGAAAGATTTGCTACCTTTGAGCAGTGGTAGTGTTTAGAACCTTATTTGTTTCTTTTATAAGCGCAGCACTGTCAAGATCTGTAGATGCTATTTATGCTTACATGTGATGGCCACAAAAGCAATACTGGGAAGGTAATGAGAAATTATGCAAAACATATTATGCTAACAAGCCTTCTTCCTGCACATTTGCAATTTATACTCATATTTTGACATGTTGCTGTACCTTCTGCAGGCATGTAATAAAAGAAAGAATCACACCATTTCTGCTTTCTTTGCAGTTAATAAAGATGCTCACTTTTGCTTCTAACATGGTTATTTCTCTGTGCAAGATGCTGGTCTTAGCTGAGTCAAAACAGCTTGCACACAGCAGGTCCTGACTGCCAACAAGGCAAAGATATAGACAAAGAATTACTGATTATAATTTTTATAATCAGGAAATTCAGATTTAGAGTTGACAAGGCTATTGTAGGGGTCTTAGTGAGCATATATGGCCCACAGACATGAACTAGGGGGTGGACATTTTTTCCGTCCATGTGGATACTAAGGTATAAAGTCTTCACTGTACTTGCAACACGGATCTTCCAGAGACAGACTTGCCACACACACTGGGTATTTCTCTGGCTTCTGCCTCAAGGAAATGCCATCAGTTCCTTGACATACTCTTGGTATATGTGGATCAGTACATCTATTTCCCTGTGTCACTTCAGGACCAAGTTGGAGTATGTGTGATTTTTATGAGGTGGTACATTTCCCTGAGGACCTTGTTGTGATAGATTACATCCATGTTGCCATTAGGGCACATCACGTCCATGGATGAGTGATACTTGAACAGGAAAGGCTACCATTCTGTCATCTGCAAGGTAGTGCGTGATGTATGGGGGTGCATCTCTAAAGTGTCAGTCATCCTGCCAGTGCACATGATTCCCATAACTGACACATTATCTCACTCTACTGCCTCTTTCTGCATGGTAGGATACCCAGTGGTCCTCTTGTTGGTAAGAAGAAATTGTAATTTTTATCATCAAAATATTTTCTCATAGAAAAATGCATTAATTAATACTAAACTGAATTTCCTTTGTTTTTTTTCACTTTTTTCTCTTTTTTTCTTCTGTTTTTCAGGTAATGCAGCATATCCATTGGCACGATAGCTTATAACTCCTATGAGAAATTTGACAGGAGCTGCAGAATAAAATTTTAATACAGTCCTGTCCCAGACCTGCATTGTCATTGAGAGATATGCTGGCATGTTAAAAATCCATTTCAGATGCATGAATGAGTCTGGGGGCCCTTCAATACAACCTGTCTACTGCATGCGTCTACTCCATATTGCATTCTGCACAACATGATCACTTGCTGCTCTGGTGGTAAAATGGCCCAAGCTATCCGAGCAGCTGCCAGTGCAGGTTTTATTATGATTAAGAAAGGTCAGTTGGCAGCAGTAGTAAGGGGCCTAAGGGGTAGGTGCATGCACAGTATATGCCCGTGCAGGTAAAGCCATGGAGTTTATTTCAGGTATGTGGACCATGACATGGAGGTTAATGTTTCTTTTCTTACAAAAACACAGAGTATAATTGATACACCCACTGTTATGTGTGGGCAATGATGTCCTGTCACTATGAACACTGGACCTGACTGATCACTCAGACCTGTTCAGTGATTTCAAATGGCATTGAGTGAGAATTTTTTTACATGTTTTACTGTTTTTTAAACTATTTTGCTTAAGGACTCCAAAATCTGAAGAAATATGAATTCATTAAAACATCTCATTTTAGTAGTTGGCTGATGTGTTTTATGTATTTCAGTGTCTAAACTTGCATTTACATGAGTTTATACCTTGGAGAGGAATGGAAAAT
The DNA here is from genome assembly GCF_019279795.1 of Protopterus annectens. NCBI lineage: Eukaryota > Metazoa > Chordata > Ceratodontiformes > Protopteridae > Protopterus > Protopterus annectens. The sequence continues at coordinate 1,206,726,791 of NC_056732.1, read as the reverse complement.
GTATCACATTACTTTTTTATATGCAGTGTTTCTCTAGTTTTGTCTCTGGCATATTACAAATGGTTTACTCTTCTGTATTAAGTTACTGCACATCAGATTAATACTCCAAAGTCTATCCTCAGAATTACCAATGACCATTTGTGTAGCGCTGACTGTGAAGGGGCAACAGTGCTAATGGTGATGCCAGGATACTCATATAATCCATTTGTCAGGTGTGTGTTATTCTCTTATCAGTGTATTTTATTTTATAATCTTCTGCATGCCTGCCTAATTCATCATCAATTATTTGAATCTCTTGATAATGGATGGGCCCTTAATTGTGTTAAATATTGTAATTTGTATGTTATGCCTTCCACTTTTCTTTTCAGATTATATTCTTTCCAGATTATTTCAAATGAAATGCATGCACAGTGAAAGCTCTTAATACTGGGTTACAGTGTAAACAGACTTAATAATTCACTTCACATATTCTGTAATCATTTACATGTTCTTTCTTTGATTTTTATTTATTTTTTTATAATTTGCTTTTGAAGTTAAAATTGACATCAGCGTACTGAAAGGCATGGTAGAGAAATGTAACAATTCATATTTAAGTACCTGAGATGTCTCCAAGCGAAGATAGGTTGGTAAAGGTGCATGTGATCTTGAGGAGGGGCTGTCATGTAAGCTAGATGCTGAGCTTCTGTGATGACATGACCTAGTGGATGCAGGTGATCCTATATAGACTGACCTCACATTTCTTGAGGATGGAGACCTTGAATGAGAGGTTCTGCTACATGTAGGTGAATACTGACATGGCCTGTATTAATTCCACTGAGCCTGGTCATCATCTCCTACTATTTTCAATACCTTCTTCAGAAGCACTTGTAGTAGAATGTGTTATGCTCCTATATGTTGACACAATAACCCGTCATCTTCTCTGCCCAACACTGACTCCTATTTGAGTTGGGTAGGTCTTCACTAGTGGACAAGGCTACTATATGTGCCATCATAGTGTGGAATGATGTGATCATGGCATTATCCCTACTCTCTACCATTTCCATGTACTGCTAGAAATCATCATCTACACCCTGTAGTACTCTTAATATTTCTAGATGACTGTCTGGCAGTACACTAAGCCTTATTTCCATGACACATCTGCTGCTGGGCAGTAGATGCTTTACATATTTTCTGAAGTAGCCGTGACATGTCTCTGAACCTGGCACCTCTTTGTAAAAGTGTTACAGTGGACGATGTTACTTCTTAATTTCTTGCATAACCCAGAAGGTGTTACTGTGGTTCTGAAGACACTGGTATTCATGTGCATGAGTTTTCTCCCAGAGCAATCTGTAGTCTTACGTCCCTATGTATATAAGCTTGTGATCCAATGCATTTCCTGCAGTTTTATTTACAAACTGCATGGTGAATCATTCTGACATTAACACTGGAGACTACCTGACACTTTCTTCAGCCTCTCTATTAAACATAACAACATTATCAGCATCAGACATGCAAGTAGGTGCATGCGTGAATGGGTGTGCCTTCTTTGAAGGATGGGCATCAGGCTGGCACCTCAGCACCATAAATATCCACTGCCAATCATTAGTGGACTGGAGTTCCGCTGTGGTGATCCCTAACTGGGAAAAGCTGAAAGACAATAGAAAGACAAAGAGAGATCAGCATCAGCCATTCTGCTGCTATCTTCTAAATTTACTGCTATAGTGGAACTCTTCATTTCTTTTGTTTACTATGTAAAGAATTAGTTGATTACATTACTACTCAGATACTGGAGTCTACTACTAAATGATGGGTAACAAGTTGTGGAGGACACTTGCAATGCACACTATCTGCAATGACATTAAGCTCAGAAATGGAGTGTTTGTCTGTTAAAAGTAAATGATTTGTATTATATGTGTTCATTTCACTTGAGTAGCCATTTCATTGTGTAAATATACTACAGAGGTCAAACTAAACTTCCTGATAAGATATCTGTTGATGTTGCAAAGCTGGGTAATAGCCAGTGTCCACACCTGATTATGCCCTTACCATCCTCATCTATTTGTAGTCATCCCTTCTGAATAGACAGGAGTCACTCTTCTTCAGGTATTAAGGGAATAAATCTTTGTTTCTCCAGTACTGTTATGAACAATTGCATTCAGCCTTGCCTTTGTTCTGTAATGTCCTATGATATCATTGGACCTCTTCTTGTTCTGTGTTAATGTGGTGTTCCTTCTGCCAAAAGAATTTATATCCATGACCACTTGGTTCCAGGCCTTTGCGTTCTTAGCTAATCTGGGTTCCCTTTTTCCAAAAAGTTATTTGCCATATGTCCTAAGACCTACAATTTCATGCAGTTCTTCTAAAGGATGAAATTATCATCCCTCTGTCTGGATCCCTGCTGCTTCATCATTCATTCACCTAAAATAACAGACAAAAGTAATATACTGAAACATGATCCACTCATCAGCCAAGCAACACAACAATGAAGGCATGATTGCTTTTATCACAAATAAAACCAAGGTCTGAGCACAAAAACATTTATACTAACTTAAAACCCATATTCATACAGATACTGCAAATTAAACTTCACCCAGTTAAAATTGAATAATATTACCATGTATGGCATCATCGACAAATGCTTAACAGTATTGCAAGCACTTATCATTATTCTGCCATCTTATGCTGTTGCTAATAGAGTTTAAATCCTTTCTGTACCACTTTTATGGATTTATACCAGCAATTCCTGAGTAAAAAAACATTTCCCATAGTACAGCACCATGTGTTATGTAAATGCAGTACATAAGTCTTCACTAACATAAACTTGTGTTGTAATGTCATGTGCAGCATAGTCTACAAATGCAAAAAATCTGCAAATATTTATTATTCATTTTGGTCTCAGTACTTCTTCCCCACACATTTCCTGCACCACTGATATGAATTCTCATTTATGAATGAGCCTCATGCCATAAGTATTAACATGAATTACTTGCATCTGACAGGCAGATCAATGAAAGATCAATGAAAAATACTTTTGTCCTGATAATAATTGTTCTACAAATTGATTATGTACCATTTGCCAATAATTTATAACTATTATGCTATTTCTATCTTACTTAAGAAAGTTTGCACTTTCCAAAACTACTTGCCATCTAACTACTCATCTAACTAAGGCAGTATTTATTAAAGTTATTCATGTAAAATCAGTCTTAATTATGAGGCATTTTGTATGCAAATTTATTTGAGTTCCACTTACCTCTACATATCACAATAATTCATGACTGGATATTTCAACCGATTCAAGTAAATTAACCTAGGAAAGTAATGGATGAGCTGCAGTGAGCCAATCAGACCTCGGGAATATGCAAAAGTCCCTAATAGAGCTCAACTTTTTCTATGCAAAGAAAGGAAAAATGGAGTCAGCAGCATTTAGGTTGTAGAATCCATGCACATATTATGTACTCTGGCACACCTTATCACCTCATACCACTCAGTAGTTTTGGTCAAAGTAAAGTGACACCACCTATAAGCTTAATTTATAGACTGTAATTAAAAAAGTTTTAACTTTTGCACTTCTTAAAAGAGGCATCCTTAAAGTCACTTGTAGAAATAAAGGTTAAAGCAGTACAGTGCAGAAATAAAAACACATATAACAAAATCACAAAGTAATGATTTAATAACTGACTTCCATTTGCCATAGCACAAAAAAGTATAAATATTTAATTAAGAATTATTCATATTTAACTGACAATGCAGTTTAGTACACCAAACTTTCCAATAATAACAGCTCTATGTCTAATGATCCTCCATAGTTTTGGGGAGTGGTTATGGTGATGTCACACCCAGAGGGGTGTGGTTCCTACCTTGTGAACCACAGTCCTTAAGTTATATTCCTCCCTTCAGTAGTGGCATTTCAAAAGATGGCCACATCTGTAAATGCATGATGCCAATCTCCACACTGGTCTGATAAGGAAAGAAAAATCATGGTGTACTTCTTTAAGGTCTCATCACTGGACAAAACAGAAAGAGTGGTACCTTGCGCTGAATGGAAAAAGCTTGGCATCTGTCAAGACACCTGCCACCCTTGATACAGATCACCTACACAGGGCATCAGTGCTGTCACAGGTACAAAAACCTGCAGAACCTCAAACCTGACTGGGTGACTGAGTGGGTAGATCAGGTTAGGGCGAGATCAGACTTCTACAGTAAGAATTTTAATATCTTCATTTTACATCTTACTACATGAAAAAAATATAAAAAAATGCTAGATACATTTTGCAAAAATGCAGCTAAATGCAAGAATAAATGTATGTGTAAATGGAAATAGGTATCTAGGTATAATCAAAAAAGTCTAAGTATGCATAAACATATGTGAAAACAGAAATAAATCTGAATATAAGTATGGCATGTTTATGTGCAGACATGGTTCTGTGTAAAAATGCAATGTATATGTATGAGTGAAAGCTTCATGCAAATATACATATATAAAAGTGTAAATGTAGAGAGCTATATACACACACACACACACACACACACACACACACACACACACACACACACACACATATATATATATATATATATGGATTCACTTTATATCCTCGAAATACTGAAATATTGAAATTCAGTATTTCAAAGCTATAAAGTCAAAACCTGAAAACAACAAAAACTCAGAAGCGCGTAATTCAAAATCTCACACACCGGAGATTTTGAATTAGCACTTCTACTCCACACACACACACATACACACACACACACACACACACACACCTTCCTCCCCACACACAAACACAATCTCTCTACTACATAAAACCAGGGGGGCAAGCCCCCCCTGCACCCCCATCTGGGGGTTTGCACCACCCACATCCCCCACTTAAATATTCTAACTCAGAGGTCACACTACATACAAAAACACACAAAACACCACCACACAAGCTACATTCTCCATGCACACACACATCACAGCACCAAAACACACACCACAGTCCCTACCCAACACCCTTAACAAATAAACACTTACCTGAATCCACAACCACAGTGAAACACCAGAAGTGCTAATTCAAAATCTCTGGTGTGCAAGGTTTTGAATTTCGCGCTTCTGAGGTTTAGTTGTTTTCAGGATTCTACTTTATGGGCTCAAAATACTGAATTTCGATATTTCAGTATTTCAAGCTTCTAAAGTGAATCCACACACACACACATATATATATATATATATATATATATATATATATATATATATATATATATATATATATATATATATACTTATACACAAACAGATCTGAACTTATTTACATTGTCTCATAATTTTATATTTTGTAGTTAATATCTTATTAATTAGTGTATTATAGGCAGACAGCTCAAAATTATTTGCTTTGTCTAGGCCACAAACTATTTATATGGTAACTGTATAATGCAGTATTTTTCAAAAACAATTACTGTACATACAAGATGGCTCACCTCAGTTAGCCCCTACACCTCCAACAGAGAGGTAGTGGGACATAAAATAGCAACTGAATGACCAGCACATAAGTTAGTGAGGTTAATGAGAAATGCATTGTTCAATTTCTTACTCCAAGAAATTAAAAACATGTTGATTACTGCAAATTTACATTATATTACTTAAAATTTTTGGTAAAGTATGCAAGGCAAAGTGCAAAGCAAAAACATTGATGGAAATATATGCAAAGTTTGAAGAAAGGACCCATCCCTGAAACAGACAAGCTGTACATCTATCCATCCATCTTCAACCCGTTTTCAAATTTTTTTGCAGTTGGGGTCAGTGTGTCACTTCAACAGTGACAATCATCTTGAGCCAAGGTTTACACTGCCAGGTGGGTAACCCTGAAGCGATACTTCATCCATACTACTCACTCACACCTACAGCCTATTAAGAGTACTCAGTACACTTACTGCGTATCCTTGGAATATGACAGGAAATCGGAGCACACAGAGGAAACCCACATGACCACAGGGAGGACATGCAGACTCTGCACAGAAGGCCACCCAGCAAAGAATTGAAATTGAGAACATCTTAATGTGATGCAACAATGCTAACCACTGCACCACCTCAAACACGCCAAGCAGTATATGGACAACAAAGTGTAACAGTTTGAAGGAAGTCATGATATCCTTCTGCTTTAACCTGCAGTAAACAAATGCTAATACAGATGGATTCAGTACAAATATATTGTGAAATGCTATACTTTGCTAAGTAATAAATTTAAGCTTATCAGGAAGATGCAAAATCTCAGATTTAGTACAAACACAGAAATTCTGTTTTACTGATTAAAACATGTAAGAATATGAGCACCTCAAAACCTCAGCTTTGGCCGGCTAAGATCTAGCTGTATTCAACTGGACGTATAAGAGAATTTAAGTACCTTTTATCTGCACTTTTTTCAAATAATACAGTATTTAAATTGATTTAATTGTGTTGCATGAATATTAACTCAAGTGGCAGTTTTGACTCTGTTCTTCAGTTAGTGCTTGCTTGAATTTTATTGTCTGTTAGTAATTGTAGGTGTGGGGGTAGCCACATTATTTGATTTCTGTCACTGCCTATTTAAGTGGTACAGTTTGAAATATTTTCTGCTTGAAAACCACAGCTTTGGCCAGCTAAGATCTAGCTGTATTCAATTGGATGTATAAGAGAATTTAAGTACCTTTTATCTGCACTTTTTTCAAATAATCTTCTTCTTCTTCTTACGGCTATCCCTGGTTAGGGGTTGCCGCAGCGGATCACCTTGTCTGCTCATGATTGGCAGTGGAGTTTTACGGTGTCGAGTTGCCAGCCCGGCGCCCAACCTTCCACAGAAGGCACACACATGCACACACTCACACCTAGGGCCAATTTAAATTGTCCAATCCACCTACAGCATGTCTTTGGGATGTGGTAGGAAACCGGAGCACCCGGAGGAAACCCATGTGACCACAGAAAGGACATGCAGACTCTGCACAGAAGGCACCCAGCTGAGGATCGAACCGGAGAACCTCTTGCTGTGAGGTGGCAATGCTAACAACTGCACCACCATGGCCACCCACTTTTTTTCAAATAATACAGTATTTAAATTGATTTAATTGTGTTGCATGAATATTAACTCAAGTGGAAGTTTTGACTCTGTTCTTCAGTTAGTTTCCCACCCACCCTCCCTGTTTTTGTTTTGGTGTTAATCTTAGTGACTTTGAAACTGCCCGCCCCTCTTGTAAATTTGTGTTTGGATACTCCTTCTGGGCCCATCTCATTTGCTCACTCAACTGAGTGTAGTGAGATCATATTCTGATTTCAGGCACTCCTACTGTGTACAAAAAGAGCATCTGGGAAAGAGAAGAAATATATATATATATATTTTAAGCTTGTTTCCTGCCTTTCCTGTTAAGTAGTCTAGACTGTTTGTAGGCTTCTGAGCTCCCAAGCCCTTCTGTGTTGGAAGGAAGCCTTCTAGCTTAGTTTTGTTTCTTATAACCTGACAGTTTTCTAGTTTCAGCACTCAAATCTGTTTCTTTGAACTCAGCACTTGTTCAGAACTCATTGTAAGCACTACATAAGCTGTAAATTAATACAGCACTCAACTTTCCTCACTTGTCTAAAGGAAAGCAATTTTTAGTACTTAATAAATAAGCACCTATCCAGGCATGACTAAGGGTCAGCTCCCAGTGATTTCTCCTGTCTACCTGATGAATCTGGGCATCTTGGGGCAATGCAGCAATTGCCTCATGTACACAGACAACCCTCTCCTCCTACCACCCAACACTACAGTCTGTGAGAGATGCACTTATATAGCCAAACTGGAAGCAAAGCTCTCTTAACCCAAGACTGGACTAGACAGTCAAGAGGAGAAGGTAAACACTTGTACCACACTACACTCATCACATAGTCCCTCAAAACCTACACCACCAAAGCACACACATAGAAACACAAAACACACACCTACATTTGCGGAGGCTCTCAATAAAAACCTGCCCAAGCAGGGAAATCCAAAGCATAAAAGCAAACAAACTCCACCCCCCCAACACAACCCAAATGACGCATAGCCCACAAACTCAGTGTGCCACTCAACTACAGCCCATAAGGCATAACAACATACCCAACACTCTAGTCATAGGTGACTCTGTAGTCAGGCACACTGATGTTCCACTCACTAGACTAAACAAGGAGAAAGTTACTGTCAGCTGCCTGTCAGGTGCCAGGATCCACAACAGAACGCATGCACTCAGGTCACTCCACAATAAGTACAAATATGACACTATCATTTTTCATGTTGGTGTGAATGACCTGAGACGTACCTCCCTGGACTACATGAAAAGAGACATGGAGGAGCTCTCCGATCTTGTATCCCAGGCAGGTATGACCCTAACCCTGAGTAGCGACCTGCCATCACCCAGAATGATACCACAGTACAAGGACAAAATGATTGACTTCAACAACTGGCTAAGCTTCTGGTGTCATTCTAAGGGGATCCCGTATTTGTCTGCCTGGGACTACATGATTGACAGACCACGATGCTTTGCCAGAGATGGCATGCACCTGTCGCCCTTAGGATTCCGGATACTGGCTAAGGCACTTGCCACCCCATATAGTGCCTTTTTTTGGCAAGGTTCAAATGACAAATTCACCACCATAACAGGTACAAACAAGCAAAATCTGAGGGTAATTCTACTCAATGCTAGAAGTCAAAACCTCAAAATGCACTCACTCGAGGCACTCCTTAAAGTGGAGAACATTGACATCTGTGTAGTGACAGAGACCTGGTTCAAAGCTCCAGAGAGCATCCCTGCATTACCAGGCTACAATTCATACCACACCTTTCGGCCACCTAACCCAGAATGAAGCACTAAAGGTGGAGGCGTGTCCATATTCATTAAGGATATCCACACGTCCAGGCTAGTTGCACAGCATAATGCATCCGGGATTATCCAAGTGCAACTAACTCTGGGCAAGACCGCAATCTAAATTGTAGCTTGCTACAGACCCCCCACCATGCCCCAGGATTCCCACTCCTCATTTCTTCATACACTGGAAAGTATTAAGGTACAACCCAACACCCTAATAATGGGCAATTTCAACTACCCCACCATTAACTGAGAAAACTACTCATGTACCAACTCTTTTGCTCAACGTTTTCTAGAATTCATAAATTCCAACGCCTTGGATCAACTTATTCACATCCCCACCAGGGGCAGCAATATCCTAGAGCTGGTCATTACCAACATGGGAAACCAGTGTTCCACACCAGAGGTCAATTCCTGGCTCCACAAAGTCTGCTCTTCACTTTTTCCCTTAGAACTGCTCTATCTCTCAATTTAAACACCATATTCTCATTCTAAGGCCCTTCACTGGTCCAATTAAGTAATCCTACAAGTTAGTACTATTAAACCATAAGCACTACTTACTCTTATACTCTCTATGATTACCCTGACTTCTATTGGTCCGTCTTAAATTCAGTTTCCCTATATTATTCTAGCATGTCCAAAGGTCAGTCAATGGTTTTCTCTCCAGTCCAGCTGATGAATCTGGGAATTTTGAGGCAATGTTACAACTGTCTCATGTACACAGACAACCCTCTCCTCCTCCAAACAGGTTCAAATATATATGAGATGCAACTATTTCGCCAAACTGGAGGCTGAGCTCTCTCATCTCAAAACTGGTGTAACCAGTCAGGAGGAGAAGGTAACCTCACACAACACAATTCCAGTATCACATAGTCCCACCACATCAGCGAACCAAATCCATAAATACACAAAAATATACTCGGAGGCTCTAAATAAAAATCTACCTAAGCAACAGAGACCTCCAAAGCAGACATCCAAGCAAACGCTACCTCAAAACAAAACACACACAACACATAACCCACAAAGTCAGTGTGCCAAGCAGCCACAGCCCTTAAGGCTGAATAACACACCTGATACTCTTGTTATAGGTGACTCTATTGTCAGACACACTGATGTCCAGCTCACCAGGCTGAATAAAGAGAAGGTCACAGTGAGCTGCCTGTCGGGTGCTAGGATCCGACACATAACGCAAGCACTCAGGTCACTCCAAAGCAAATACAAATATGAGTCAGTCATTGTACATGCTGGTGTGAATGACCTGAGACGTACCTCCCTGGACTACATGAAAAGAGACATAGAGGAGCTCTCTGATCATGTAGCTCAGGCTGGTATGACCCTGACCTTAAGCAGCATCTTACCCTCACCTAGAATGATGCCACAGTACAAAGACAAAATGATCGATTTTAACAATTGGCTAAAATTTTGGTGTCGTTCAAAGGGGATCCAGTGTCTCTCAGCCTGGGATGACATGCTCGACAAGCCACGTTGCTTCTCTAGGGATGGCTTGCACCTGTCACCACTGGGCTTTCGGATATTGGCAAAGGCTCTTGCCACCCCCATAGTGCCTTTTTTAGGCAAGGCTCAAAACTCAAACCCACCCCCATAGACAGCACAAGGAACAAGAAACTAAGGGTAATGCTGCTAAATGCCAGAAGTCTAAACCTCAAGATGCACACACTCGAAGCTCTCCTCAGTATGGAGAACATCAATATCTGTGCAGTGACATAAACCTGGTTCAAGGCTCCAGAGAGCACCCCAGCACTACCAGGCTATACCTCATATCATGCTTTTCGGCCCCAAAACCTGGACCGAACCACAAAAGGAGGGGGGGTTTCCATATTTATCAAGGATATCCACAACTCCAGGTTAGTGGCATTGCACGAAGTATCGGAGACCATCCATGTGCAACTAACAGTGGGCAAGACTGCTTTTCAGTTTATAGCATCTTACAGACCACCCTTTCAAAGTCAGGAATCCCATTCGGCCTTCCTGAAAACATTGGAGAACATGAAGATCTCTCCGAACACCATTATATTGGGCGACTTCAACTACCCAAACATTGACTGGGAGCACTACTCAAGCCCCAGCACCTTAGCTCAAAGATTCCTGGAAATTATAAACTCAAATGCTATGGAACAACTAGTCACCACTCCCACAAGAGGGGACAACATACTAGACCTGATCATTACCAACATGGGGACTCTATGCTCCACACCAGAAGTATATCCCTCATTGGTAAGATCAGACCATAAATTAATTTCACTGGATGTCCACATCCCGACCCCACCCCCAGCCCAGAAAACCACAGTGAAAAACTATTCAAAAGTGAACTTCTCACTTCTCAAAACTGAAGTGGAATCCTTCAAGGCCCCAAGGCCAGTGGAAACTACAGCCCAAACTGCAGAATCCTATATAAATGCATTCTACGGACATCTCCAGGAATGCATGGATCATGCTATCCCAAACAAAACCAAGACCCAATCATCCAAAGGCAGGCATCCAGTCTGGTGGACCCCTGCCATAAATAAACTGTACAACAGAAGGAGGAAGCTACTACATGATAGAGCAAAATCCCTAATAGGGAAGGCATCTCTGATCAGTACTAGCAAAAAATTATGATCCCTCATAAAATCCTCCAAGACCAGCTTCTAGAGAAAAATTGCACAGGACACCAAAGACAATCATAAGGCTTTTTTCAGTTATGTTAGAAACCTGGGATGCAACTCCCAGACTTGTTCTGAGTTGATTCGAAATGACAAAAAATACACTGAACCCACATACATCGCCAATATCCTGGCAGACAGGTTCAGTGCAAACTTCTCCACCCCCTCCCCCCCAAAAGAGCAAGTATCTTTCCCGGCAGAGAGCTGCCTCCCAAACATCTCAGATGCTCAGGTGAAGTCTGCCCTATCCAAAGCAAAAAACACTGCTTCCAAGGGACCAGATGGCGTCCCAGGTTGCGTCCTACATGAACTACAAGAGGAACTAATCCCTCAAATAAAACAGCTATACAATCTCAGCCTCACTACAGGATATGTGCCCACAGAATGGTGTATAGCAACAGTGGTCCCACTCCACAAAGGTGGAGCCTCTATGGACCCTGGAAACTATTGCCCCATAAGCCTGACTAGCTTAGTCTGCAAGGCTATGGAGAGGATCATCATGGAGCTCATAAACAAAGACATTGGGGACCTACAGACACTAGATCCTACCCAGTTCAGCTTTGTCAAGGGCAGATCCTGCCTTTTGAACCTGGTTGATCTCTTTGAAACAGTCACCAAAGCCATAGATGAAGGGAAGGTAGTCCACACAGCCTATCTGGACCTTGCAAAGGCATTTGACACAATACCCCACTCGGGCATCATAGATAAGCTATCCAGATTAAATATAAACCCCTATGTCACAAGATGGGTCGCAAACTGGCTCAAAGACAGAACCCACAGAGTGAGAGTTGCTGGAGCCATGTCAGACTCGAAACCGGTCAGAAGCGGCATCCCACAGGGTTTTGTCCTGGCACCACTCTTGTTTGGTATATACTTTTCCGAGGTACAGGCAAACATGGGAGGACTATGGCTCACCAAGTTCACAGACGACTGCAAACTGGGCGCCATAATCAACTCTCCAGCTGACACAAACATCCTTCAAAAAGGTCTCACAGAGACAGATAACTGGTGCCAGTGCCATGGTTTAAAGCTAAATGCCAAAAAATGTATAGTCACACCCTTTGGCAAAAACAATGTGCCCACAAATTACCACATAGGTGGAAACCCATTAAGTACAGAGAAAGTTATTAGGGATCTGGGGACCCAAGTTGATAGCAATCTCTCCTTTGAAAACCACATTGCCAAAGTGGTTAGAATGACCTTCTACATAGCCCACCTCATTACGAAGGGTTTCACATCTAGATCAAGAGAGGTAATCGTGCCCCTTTATTCATCCCTCATCAGGCCCATCATAGAATACAATGCCCCTTTTGGGATGTACCTTACCCGACACCTGCAGCAATTGAAAGACCCCAAAAGTATCTCACCAAGAGGATCAAGGGTCTCAAACAGATGCCATATGCTGCTCGGTTAAAAAAACTCCAGCTCTACTCAGTTGCATACCGCCTATTTCGAGGTGATCTATGCCTGACATACAAAGCTATGTCAAGTCCAGAATTAATGGACATGCTCTACCTTAGTAAATCTAAATCCCTTAGAGCAACACGCTCGAGGGACTTGAACCTCAGCACAGAAATAAATAGAACTTTCTGGAGGGACAGGTTCATAACCCAGAGGCTCCCTTCACTATGGAATAGAATTCCAGTTCATGTGAGGCAGAGCAGCTCACTGAATCTCTTCAAGAAGAATCTCGATAAGTGGATGGGGGTTTGTCCCAGGGATTACTCTCGTGTCACTATTAGACAGAGGCACAGTAAACTAAACCTTAAAAAGGGCACAGTATACTCAAAGCAAGGGGTGGCATAAGCCATACTGAATCGGGCTAGGCTTATAATTGCCCCAGGGCAGATAGCCTAGTATGAACCTATGAACCTATGAACCTATGATTGGTCAGATCCGACCACAAGCTAATCAGCCTAGACATCCACATCCCACCCCCACCCCCAGTTAAGGAAACCATTGTAAAAAACTTCTCCAAAGCCAACTTCACACTTCTTAAGACAGAAGTGGCAAACTTCATGACACCCATGTAGACAAACAATAGAGGTATGATTGCTGAATCCTACACAAATGCACTTTATAAGCACTTACACGAGTGTATGGATCACGCTATCCCTAATAGAACCAAGATGTTATCTTCCAAAAAAAGGAAGCCAATCTGGTGGTCCGTTGCCATAAACAAACTCTACAACAGAAGAAAGAAACTGTTGCAAAAAAGAGTAAAATCCCATGACTGGAGGAACTCCCTGGTCAACCTCAGTAAGAAGCTGAGATCCCTCATAAAATCCTCCAAAACTAGTTACGAAAACAAAATTGCCACTGACTCTAAAGACAACCACAAAGCATTCTATAATTATGTCAAGAATCTCAGTGGGAACACTCAGATCTGCTCTGAGTTACAGCACAAAGGCACTAAATATACAGAGCCAACTGATATTGCCAACATCCTAGCAGATAGGTTCAGTGCTAACTTTACCCCCCTCTCACCCCCTAGAGGGCCCATCTCTATACCGGAAGAATGCAAAGTTCCTATAATCACGGCTGCACAGGTAAAAAACACACTCTCCAAAGCCAAGAACACAGCATCCACAGCATCCATGGGACCTGACAATATCCCAGGCTGCGTACTACATGAACTACAGAATGAACTGGCACCCTACCTAAGTACCATGTTCAATCGTAGCCTCACCTCAGGCTTTGTACCCACTGAATGGCGCACCACAATGGTTATCCCACTCCACAAAGGGGGAGCCACGACGGACCCTGGGAACTACCGCCCCATTAGCCTGACGAGCCTGGTCTGCAAGGCCATGGAATGTATCATTGTGGAACTCATAAACAAAGACATTGGTAATCTCCAAACTCTGAACCCTACCTAGTTTGGATTTTAAAAGGCAGATCATGTCTCCTAAACCTGATAGACTTCTTTGAAGCAGTCACCAAAGCCATAGATGAGGGTAAAATGGTTCACACAGCATATCTAGATCTCACCAAAGCTTTCAACACCATCCCCCACTCTGGAATTATAGATAAGGTCACTAAACTTGGTATAAATCCCTATGTCACAAGATGGGCTGCCAACTGGCTCAGGGCAGAACCCACACTGTGAAAGTATCAGATTCCAAATCCGACTTCAGACCAGTGACAAGTGGAGTTCCACAGGGTTCAGTTCTGGGTCCTCTCCTGTTTGGTATCTACTTCTCTGAAGTGCAAGCTAACTCAGAAGGTCTTTCGCTAAAAAGTTTGCAGATGACTGCAAATTAGGAGCCATAATCGAAACTCCTAATGATGTGGACAAACTACAAAAGGGCCTCACTGAGACAGATACCTGGTGTCAAAACCATGGCCTGAAGCTCAATGCCAAAAAGTGTATTGTCATCCCCTTTGGTAAAACCTCTGTACCCATGAACTACCACATAGCTGGTAGTCTACTTAATGCTGAAAATGTGATAAGAGACCTTGGGACACACGTGGATAGTAGTCTCTCCTTTGATAATCACATCACCACAGTGGTCAGGAAATCCAGGCTCATCTCATCACAAAAGGATTCTCATCCAGAAAAAAAGAGGTCATTGTTCCCCTCTACTCATCACTCATTAGACCCATTATAGAGTACAATGCCCCTTTTGGTATGTACCTCACAAAACATCTACAACAACTGGAAATACCACAGAAATACCTCACAAAGAGGATTACTGGCCTCAAACAAATGCCCTATGCAGACCGTCTCAAAAAACTACAGCTTTATTCCATCGCATATCGCCTACTCAGGGGCGATCTCTGCCTAACATACAAAGCTATGTCAAACCTTGAGCTGTTGGGCATGCTCCACTTAAAGAAATCCCACTCCACTTGTCACTGGTCTGAAGTTGGATTTGGAATCTGATACTTTCACACCCTCTAGGGACCTAAACCTTGTCACTACAATAAACAGAACATGCTGGAGGGATAGATTCCTGTCCCAGAGACTTCCCATACTCTGGAACAGACTACCTATCTATGTCAAACAGAACTCCTCATTAGCACTCTTCAAGAAAAATCTTGATGATTGGATGGGAAATGGGAAATTCACCCCAGGGATCACTTCTGTGGCTCTGCTCGACAGGGGCACAGGAAAATAATTTTCTTGGGTGGCGAAAGCCAGGGTACATTTTTTTGGCTAGGCTTATATAGGCCCTAGGGCCAATAGCCTAGTACCTACCTATGAACCTATGAAAATAGACTGAGTACAAGTACAGCTGCAAAAAGAAATTCTGAACTTTTATGATTAATAAATGCAAGCATGTAAGAGAGATCTGACTATACATGTATATGTAAGAAATCATGCTCATTTTATGTCTTCATTATGAGGAGCTGAAGAGATTGTCAATAATTCTTCCCAGGAACAAAGACACTTGAAGCAACTTACAGAAGTTATTCTAAAGTATACAAGCATGATTCTGAAATAAAAAAATGTATCATTCACCAAAGCAATAAGTAAAATAATAACTGCTTTTTTTCAATGTATTTTTAAGTACAAATTCAGAAGTAATTCATACTCATATATAACAGAAGAAGTAATGTAATTCCAATACTCCATAACAGCATAATCCATATCAGCACAATATTTCAACTGTGTTATATTTTCATAAGTTATGCCACCTTATCTCCTTATCATCTGTATTTCATTTTACTCTGCTGATTGTTCACAGATTTCCAGTACCATTTCCCAGAATACTTTTTGGTCTTTTTTATGTCTAATACTATTAATAATTTTTATTAGTTCTGAGTTTGTTTTATTTAAATAAAGTGTTGTAGATGAGCTGTTATAAATTATTTTTATATTATTAATAAAGTCTGGGGGTATATTAAAATATTTCAGAAGTTTGAATAGGAAGCCCAAATTTACTCTATCAAATGCTTTACTGGCATCTAGCGATAAAGTATATCTTGGATTTCTTTATTTTGCTAAGAGTTGAATTATCATATCTAAAGTAAGTGTATTATCACAGACTTGTCTTTTATTCATAAAACCTGATTGCTCAGGAGATACTATGGTTGGTAATACTTTTTTGATCCTATTTGCTAATATTGAAGTCACCATTCTAATGTCTACATTAATAAAAGCAATAGGTCTGTAGTTGTATTGGTTTTATCTGAGATTGGTTTAGAAATAAAAATAGTTTTTGAATTGTTTATATACAAGTCTGTAATACCACATTTGGTAATATAATTATATCCTCTTAGCAGAATACTTGATAATTTTGAAGCAAATTCTTTGTAGAATTCAGCTGTATAACTGTCAGGTCCAGGAGCTTTAATAACTTTTAATTTATCAATTGCTATTTTGAATTTGTCTACTGTAAAGGGCACTTTAAGAAGATCATTTTGTTGATCACTCAAAAGTGGGAAATTTAAATTTTCTATTAATTTCTTACATTCCTCTGGGTATATTTGTTTTTGTGGGCCATATAAATCTTTATAAATTTCTTCAAAAAATTGTATAATATCAGAGTTTATGTAGAATGTTTTACCTTTATAATTTACTTTTTGAATAAAGATTTAATAAAAATAAGTGAGCAGTATTAATAAAGTATGTACTGATGTATTAACAGACTATGTGTCAATGTATTGTTTCCATTCCTTGTCTGTCTCTTTACCCTCCTCTCTATTTTTCTTATTTTAATTGCATGCTACTTTATTTTTCTGTTTTCTTTTTTCTCCAACTGATATTAATTTTTCCAGAGATCCAGAAGTCCCAGGAATGGCCTAGCCACATTTGTCCCAGGTCAGTGAAAATTCACCATCTGACCATCCAGAAATAGCCTGCCAGGGTCAGTCAAGGCAGTGGCATAAGTCCTGTAGGCACCCTGGCTCAGTACAACCTGGCAAGCACACAGACCATAAGCTTCAGGACTTTACTGAAGATGTAGTGGTACAAGTAGTAGAAAAACAACTTCAACAAGTCCAGGTTGCTCTTCAGCAGGTATGAAACTCACTGTTGCAGTCATCTCTGACCACTGGGCTATGCAAACCTCTGGTCCATCAATATCAGGGTCCTCCACTGTACCACCATTAGGTAGTGAAAACATAGAAGGTCACATGGACCAGGGTATTCCTGGCAGGAACTCTTCTTCACCTCTCTCCGTCACTAATCCTATCTCCTACTTCTTATCCAAACTGCACACTTATATAAAAAAAAATGAAAAAAAAAATAGGTGTTCTATCCTCTCCACCAAAAACATAGAACCGCTCTTCTCCCAACTCCTCAAGTAAAATCCTTTTGATGTGTCTTTTAATTGTATATCCCTCTTTGCTGTGACTTCCATTTTTCCATCTTTCCTGTCTTCCCCATTCTAGTCTTTTAAAGAATAATTATGGCATCCACATAAGGGCACATAAATAGCAGCACTGCATGCTGCTTGCCTTACCTATGTGTCAGTACTTCTAACATTCTTGCACATAGACACATTCTTCAACGATGCCTCCTGAATAGCTTCAAAATTATGTAAGCATTTACATTTCTACATCGTAATAAAAAGAAAAAAAAAAGCAGAAAAACACAGGCACAAAAGACCATAGCAAATTCAACCATGCAAGTGGCAAGGCAAAGAAGGGTCCCATCAGATCAACAACAAATGTTATTCTCCTTCGGAATAGGAAAATGTAAAACACACACACACACACACACACACACACACACACACACACACACACACACACACACACTCAAAAAATTCAATTCAACAAACACAAGAACAATTTTCTTAGTTGAGCACTTTCATCCTTTCATAAAGGACATCTTCAGAACTAATAAAATCACAGATAATCACAATTTATTTATATTATCAAATACCCTAATACTACTGGCCAAGCATTGATAATAACCATTACGTAAGACAATGCAACCCAATTAATGTTTCTTCCTCTATTAAAATATTACAGTGCACGAACCAATAGCTGTGCTACAATAAAAATATGTAGAATACATTAATCTTTGAAAACTTTATATGAACTTTTCATCAAATAAAGCTAAATGATAGTTAACTTTCAAAATCTTTACTAAAAAGCTTTTAGGTAGTACAAAAGACAGGAACAACCAGAAGCACTAGCAAAACATCTATTGTATAGATGTGTATACACACACACACACACATATATATATATATATATATATATATGTATAAATAAATACATACATATATATATATATATATATATATATATATTTATATATATTTATATATATATATATATATATATATACATATATATGCCACCTTGGGCGTCACAGTGGTGCAGTGGTTAACATCGTCGCCTCACAGCAAGAGGTTCTCCTGTTCGATTTTCGGCTGGGGTGCCTTCTGTGTGGAGTTTGCATGTTCTCCCTGTGTTCGCGTGGGTTTCCTCCGGGTACTCCGGTTTCCTCCCACATTCCAAAGACATGCATCTGGAGCATTTCTCCCCGGGCCTCCGCTGAAAACAGGCTCTGTGGAACCTAATCGGACATTCCCAGTCAACAAATGTTAAATAAATAAAAATAAAAATATATATATATATATATGGTTTCACTTTATAATCTTGAAATACCAAATTTCAGTATTTTGAGACCATAAAGTCAAATGTTGAAAATAGCGAAACTTCATAACTGAGAATCCGGAAATGTCAAATTCACGGTTATGGTGTCCCAGTACGTGGCGTGGGATGTACTGTGTGCATGGTATACAGTTTAGTGTGTGGATTTGAGTAGAATTTCAGGTAAGTGGCTATTTTGTAAGAGGTTTGGGTAGGTGTTTAAGTGTATCTGTGTTTGGATGTTGTAGGTGTGGGTTAGGGTAGGTAGGTAAAATTATGGCTGTTTAAGTGTTAAAAGTGGTGGCGTTTGTATATATGTGATGTGTGTGTGTGAGGAGACTGCAGAGTGTCTAGTGGTGAGTTTGCTGTCTTTTTCAGGTTGATACACTCTCGGAGTTAGTATATATAAGTAACACAACCATTGCATTGTATGTTTTTTATTTTTATATTTTTCCCCCTAACAGATTTGATTGTTTTTCAATTGAATTGTACAGGTTATAGGTCACATTAAAGGTGGGAAAAGTTTTGAAATGATTTGTTGTGGTCTCATTTCTTTATATCATAAAAACCTGGCAGTTTAACAGAGGTGTGTAAACTTTTTATAACCACTGTGTGTGTGTGTGTGTGTGTGTGTGTGTGTGTGTGTGTGTGTGTGTGTATACATATATATACATATATATATATATATATATATATATATATATATATATATATATATATATATATATTTATATAAACTATATATATATATATATATATATATATATATATATATATATATATATATATATATATATATATAATATATATATATATATATATATATATATATATATATATATATATATATGTTTAGATCTGTGTGTGTATTTTTCTGTATAATTGAAAACCGACACTTTTTATTGTATTGGTTTCTAATCTTTTTTAGCATAAATCCACCTACAAAAGATCTATTACTTTTCTGATTGGAAATCAAATTTGCATCTTTAATAAGATGAGCTCAGGTAGATAAAACTAAATCAAAGGGTAAGTACTTTGAATTTAGATGAATACATGGCTCATCATAATAGCTGGGTTAATTTTAAGACATCTTTTAGGGAATATTTGATATAATTGGCATATATCAGAAAATAAAACATATACTGAACAAAACCTAGAATCGGAGAAGCAAATGAAAATGTTTAAGAAAGAGTTGCTAAATAAATTTGATGTTACCAAGCTTTCCTTTTTGAGCTGGAGGGGGAAATATTCCTTAAAAATGGGCAGCAAGCATCCTGGCACTTAAGCACCAAAGTAAAAGGATTGCTGTTTTTTTTTTTTTTTTTTTTAATTGACAACAGCTTTTCCTTACACCTAGACAAATAATATTTGGAGAAGATTCCATCAAGTCTATCATGATCTATACTGTACAAACAACTGTAAAATTTATGCACAATTGGTAGATCAATATTTATATTTGTTTTATCTTAACATTATGTGCAGTCATCTTTTGGATCATGTATGAAATGCTTTTACAAATTTTTATGCGGCAAAAAGTTATTTAAAAATGGTAAAGCCTATAGAGCTGTGATGGTTTTGGTATTTTTTTTAAATTAAATTTAGTTTCCCTGATTCTAGTGACTCTATACAATCATATTAGAAATGTGTTCAAGGATGTTAACTTTAACCAATCAAAAACATCTTCCATTCTTAACTAAACATTACAAGCCCATTTCTCTAAATAACGTGAATTTAAAACTAGTAGCAATATATATATATATATATATATATATATACATATATATATATATATATATATATATATATATATATATATATATATATATATATATATATATATATATATATGTATATGGGTTTACCTTCATTTTATTGAACATGGTTTGTGCGAGCAGGCATTTTCATGAATCTTGTGAGCGAATCACGGAAAGTCTCAGAGTACAAATGTCGAAAATGGGTCTAGCTGAAAACCATTTTTAACATTTGTCCATGCATTTAAATGGCTAAATGAATTTGCATTGTAGCCATTTGAACATAAGTTAGTGTTGCCATTGTTTTGTGCGGGTGTCCTTTCGATGGAAGGAAGTCGCACAAACCATGTTCGATGAAATGCTAAAAAGATTTCATTAATTTATCATAAATAAACATTTCTGTCTAGTTTTATGACTGAAATAATAACATTATGTATGTATATGTGTGTGTGTGTGTGTGTGTGTGTGTGTGTGTGTGTGTGTGTGTATATATATATATATATATATATATATATATATTTAGATATATAGCTATAGATATACATACACACACACACACACACACACACACACACACACACACACACACACACACACACACACACACACACACACACACACACACACACACACACACACACTGCTAAAAAAGATTTCATTAATTTGCCAGTTTTATCATAAATAAACATTTCTGTCTAGTTGTATGACTGAAATAATAACATTATGCTAGAATTAATCTCTTATGACAACACACATGAACATAGGCAAGAATCTTGTTTTGCCCAAGATGCTAGTATAGCTTTGGAAAGAGTCCATATTACTTGCCTTTTCAAATTTCTGGCAAAATAAGTTTTTAATCCAATGTTATTCTATTATTACAGCACTCTATGATTCAGCTTCTCCATATCTGATAACAAATGATCCCACCTCCTCTAATATAGAAGTGAATGCTGGAACTCATCCCAGATAGCTCCTCTACCCTTTCATTTTTATTTTGTCCCTAAATTGTTATGAAAAGAGAAACTGTAAATCATGTTTTCATTATTGGTATTAAATAAGTCGAATCTGTGATCTTTCACAAAATAAGCAAGCTATGTAAAATGCATTCAATATTCTTTACTGAGCACTCCTTGTACTTTATTTTTTGATTTGAGACATTGTATTGTTGTCTGCAATGTATACAATTATTTCTGTTTTGAAATATTTGGTTGTATATGATCACTAAGCATTGTTGTTTAATTTACCTTGAAGACCAATAACAGTCTTGAAAGAAAATATATATATGGGGGGATTTAGTAACCCTCTATGTAAGACTAAATAAGTTTTACATGGAAACAGCAGTCTAAGAGGAAGATGTCTGCGTGCCATGCATATTCATGAGAGCGTGCTGACTCAACTGGTAGGCTAACACAGAGCATGTAAGAATGCAGGGGGTGTGTTAGACTGCCGAGCAGTCCAAATATCCATGCCCCTGCAACTATATAAATGTGAAAATGGCAAGTGCAATGAGCGAGTCCGCTGAAATGTACACATAGCAAACACTACACATCCCCACATACTAAACCCCTTTGTAATTGTAAAATGTAAACTTTTTATTTTTTTTTATAATTCCCGATATAGCTGCCCGTATTTGCACGTGTTTGCGTGGGTGTGCCCATTGCTTAGCTACAGTTAACAATTTTGACATCGAAGAGCATAATAAGAAATGTTTATGCAAATTAAGCCAAATAGCAATAGCATAGTGGTAGAACCTTCACACAAAGAGGAGGCATTCCCGGTTCTAGTCCCACCACTCCCCTTTCTATTTTATGTTTTAAATTAGTATATAAAATAATTCCTGACATATATGAATGACATTTTAGTAAAAAGCATTGAAATGGCCTATGTATTAGTGAACAAAATGTACATATATAAATATAAGAAGGTGAGCAGCATTAAGAATATTGACATATAATTGCCCATAGCTGAGCAGCATTGTACCCAGTGCAGTATAGTTGGCCATAGCTAAGCAGCGTTGTACCCTGTGCAGTATAGTTGCCCATAGCTAAGCAGCACTTTACCTAGCACAATGTAGTTGCCCATAGCTAAGCAACGCTTTACCTAGTGCAATATAGTTGCCCATAGCTAAGCAGTGCTTTACCTAGCACAATAGGTTTGTGCAGAGCTGCGCTCCGCACTAACCAGTGTTCCATCAGGCAATGTCGGGCAACCTGAAGCAACGTAGAGCAAAGCTGAGAAAAGTCACCTAAACACAGCCACACCCCCTAGCCTATCTGGACAGTAGTAAAATAAAAAGCAATGACAAGGTTTGAACCCGGGACATTGTGCACCATTATCAAAGTACTGAACCACTAAGCCATGACAGCATAACATTAACATGCACTGTTAACATACATATACTTATAAATGGAAGTTTAACCATTGATAAGCAGGTTTGCTGTTAGCTGAGAATATTCAAAAATGGCCAATCACAAATAAGTGTGGGAAATGAGGCATATTTAAGCTCCATAGGCGGGAATACTCTCCATAACTGGTTGTAGTTCCCATCTGCAGTCAGAATGGCCGGTGCTGGAGAGGGTACTCACTTTTGAGCGCAACGGTGGGGCATCGAGGAGTCAAAATACATTGTTTGGCTCCTTGTCCACCATCATGAGTCAAGACACCTGCAGGGCCAGTTTCAAAGGACAGAGTACAAAGCGGAGGCTTGGAACCGGTTAGCTCATGATCTCACCAGTGCCACAGGCATTCCTTGGACTGGCTACTGGCCACAGTAGCCATACAACAAGTTGGTGCTGTAATAAATACATCATGCATTACAATGAGTGAATATAAATGGAAAATAGGAATGCCATAGCACAAATCTTGTTCTGTGGATCTTTACCAGCAGTTGTTGTGGAATTGCACGACATGACTGTGAAAAGAGAACCAGCCATTCTAGCAGTAAATAATGTTACTGTAGCACTTTACAAACTCCACACAGTATCAGAGCAGGATAAACACTGGCATATTTGAATAGGGCAGAGGCCATACTTCCCAACTGTGACTGCTTGTCAGGGATGTCCCTGATTCGTAAACAAATGTTAGCTGTGTCCCTCTGAATCCCTCTGAAAAGTACTGACATTAGGCAGAAAAGTGGGGAATTACACTTAATGAATAATGTCAATAAGTAAGAGTAGACACTGCTTGCATGTCAGAAAAACTGTATTAATACATATGCTCTGATTCTCTCACAGTCTCAGCATAATGCCTGTAATATATTACAGGTGTACCTCACTTATATGTACCTTTTCCTGAGGCTGTTCAAACATATACCTGAGTGTATCAGAGGCCTGGCAGAGGCAGAAACACACAGGCATATCAGCTTTTCTGCTGTTACACACTCTGCAAATAGCTTTGGAAGGAGTCCCACAAGCATACCCTTATGTAGGATTATAACACAGAAATATCAAAGGATGCAGCCATGTACTGGTAGCAACCAACTGTGACAATGCCATTGTTCCAGTGCTGAAAAGACTGGTGTGGTGCACAGACAAAGAATAATAGGCTAACCTCTGGCTACCATATGGATATGTCCAGAGGTGTGAGCTACACAGACAGACTACTTGCCTTGATAGACTAACAGGTACACAGCAACCCTGTATGTTCAGCAAGATAAACATCACACAATAATAAATAATGCTCTCTGTACGTCTGCACCCCTACCCAAAAGAACAATATACCTGGGTATTCAGGCTCTACCAAGGATGTAGGTAGGCAAACTCAGTACTGAAATTTGTCCAGTTGGCTTGAGCAGCCTGTGCTAATGTCAACACAAAAAGAACACACACTGTTCAGAAGTGAGTAAAGTAATATTTACAGTATAGTGGTTCACAAACAGTTATGTGCCAGAAGAATACATTACAATACCTACTTTTGTATGCAGTTAACTGTCTAATTAGAAAAGAAAGTACATACTCCCATGTATCTTGTGTTAGCATTTGGAGGGGTGAGTAAAATTCTACACTGACAAGTGTGTACTAGAAGCAGCAACATTCAGGTTTGAGTACAACATGCAACTCACTGGCTACAACCGTAGCTTCAGATATAAGAAGTATACCAACCTTCTGACTGACACAACAGTATCCACAGCAAACAAGCATGTGCCCCACTTTGGAAAGCTGAAAGGGCTCTGCCTAACTAACTTAGCATTTTATAGCAGTGGGCTACTATGACAGTGAGTAATGCAATTACCACACAGCAGGCTGCATGCAATTACTAAATGGTGGGCACCACTTGGTGCAGAGGCCATCACATGCACATGTGCAGATACCTAGAAAAGCAGGCTGTACTTGCTGTCCACACATGCAATAATATCATTGCAGCAACAGAGAGAGAGAGAGAGAGAGAGAGAGAGAGCAAGAGTGAGAGAGAGACAGAGACAGAGATACAGACAAAGACAAAGAGACAGAAACAGACAGACACAGAAAAAGAAAGAGCAACATCAACAGACAGAGAAACCCCAAAAAATGTATTTCCTTTAAAAACAGACTGAACAGAGAAATACAAAGGAAAGGTATGTAACACACATGTATTTGCTGGCATGTAGTAGATGTTTTTGAAGAGTACTCTACATACTGTGAATCATCCATATGTGGCAGCAGTATGTATCTATTTGTATCTGTACATGTGCATAGGACAAGGGACATACTGCAACGGTTTGTGAAGGGGGTGTATATATATATATATATATATATATATATATATATATATATATATATATATATATATATGTTGTTGAAGGTTATGTGCATATTTCTATGTAGGTTGTAGTCTGTGGCAAAGAAAAGAACATTCAGTGCTGGTATATGACATGTGGTGGTGAAACGCTGTGGGTATGATTTGTCAGTTTTGCAGTGTTGCAGCCAGTGAGGCCTGCTAAAGCTACATGGGCTGAGGACACCTTCAATGCATTCTGCACAACACTGTGCAATATTATTACATAAATGTATATCTCACAACTGTCACATAATTGGTATTCCCACCATGAAAAGTGGACTGTATATGTGCCTATATGTACATCTATATGTACAGCAATGGATGTTTATATGTATGTGGGTATGTATATGTGTGTGTATATATATATATATATATATATATATATATATATATATATATATATATATATATATAGAGAGAGAGAGAGAGAGAGAGAGACATGGGGTCATACTTACTGCAACAGGTGCCTGGTCACCAAGGCATGGACTGAAGCTCAGTGTTGACAGTGCAGTGCCATCCCTTCTTGCCATAACACTGTACCCATTAACTACCACATAGGTGGTAGTCTGCCTAACACCAAAGGTGTGATAAGGAAACATGGGACACAGGTGGACAGTAGCCTCCCTTTTGATAATCACAGTACCACACTAGTCATGTAATCTGTCTACATGGTACATGTCATCACAAAAGGTGTGCCATCTAGGGAAATATAGGTCAGTGTTCCCCTCTACTCATGACACTGAAAACCCATTATAGAGTACAATGCCCCATGTGGTATGTACCTCACATGGCAACTACAGCAACTGGAAAGGCCACAGACATACCTCACAAAGAGTAATACCAGCCTCAAACAGATGACCTATGCAGACCAACTCAAAAAACTACAGCTAGACTGTGTTGCATACCGCCTACCCAGAGATGGCCTCTGCCTAACATACAGAGCTATGTCACACCCATAGCTGTTGGACATCCTCCACGTAAACATATTACATTCCCTCTGAGATGCACACTCTAGGGCCCTATACCTTGTCAGCTCACTAAACAGCACATGCTAGAGGGATAGATTCCCATCTCAGAGACATGCCATACTCTGAAACAAACCACCTATCAATAGCAAACAAAGCTCCTCATTAGCAGTTGTCATAAATACCCCTAATGATTGGATGGGAGATAGGAAATACACCCCGGGAATCACCTCTGTGGCTCTGATTGACATGGGCAAGTGAAATTAAATTACATGTGTGTCAAAGGCCAGGGTAGCGTATGGCTAGGCTGCTGTAGGCCCTAGGGCCAATAGTGTATTACCTACCTATGACATGATGCACACACACATGTCCTTAGTGCAATAATTGCTATGTGAGGTTGACTGAGTGTGATGGTGAATGTGTTGGTGAATGTGTGCAAGGTCTGTAAAGGTGTGATAGCTTAGTGTGAAATTGTTTCTGTCATGGTATTTTGTGTCCTAGCTGTGATCCAGGCAAAATATGTGTATGCTATTGCTAGGCAGAAAAAGTAGTATGGCATATGGTGTGACGTAGTCCCTTGTTGTCGACTGTGGTGTCCCATTTTAGGCTAAAGCAATACATGTATGCTTAGTGAGTGGTACTGCTGGTGAATCCAACTCCCATATGAACTGTAGTACTACCTGAAGCTGTAGGCCTAAACAGTACATTATGGTGTATGTTCACATTGCTTGGAAACACTGTTTTGTGTGTGCCCTGTAGTCCTCACAGATTATATACCTCAGGCATAAGGTTTTGTAAGTAGTGACACACAGTACTGTATGGTACACAGGTAAAGCTCATCTGGGTTGGCATATATTTGTGTGTTGTATGTATGCCTGATGTGTGTGTAATTATGCCTGTACCATGCCCTCAATCATATGGGTGTTACAAGGTATACGTGTGTATCTAGAAACATGTATAGTCTAGTACAGCAGTATGCCACCTATATTAACAACTGTGCACATATGTTAGGCAGGGGTTTGGCATCAACTAGGGTGGTATGCTGGTAACACTGTAACTGTAGTTTACATTCATTGCAATGGATGACATCTTTCTTTTTGCATTAGCTTGATATATACCTCCTGTGGCTAGGTGGTGCATTGTGTCACATACAGTGTGCCATGTATTGATGTATAGTCTTACATACTGGCTTCTCTTTGCTGCTGTGCAGAACATGGTTTGTTATATAGAGCATGCCAGGCACTGTCAGCCAGTTGTGGCCTGAGCACTAATATGTGGTATTGAATGTGTGTAGCCAATTGGATGTTATATATGGCAGTTAATTGATATCTGTACTTTAGAATGTTAAGTGAGCCACATGACTTGCTTACACATATTGTTTAATTGTCTTCCAGGGGCATGGCCTACCAACACAACCCGTGTTATACAGCTGCAGAGGAACAGGAAATACACAGCAGCCTGGTGCAGCACTACACCCTGCTGTTCTCTAGAACCAGCCAGGACCAGCATGAGCGGACTGCACTGTGGCAAGATCTTGTTCATCAGGTAAATGACATAGGCATTCATAACCAGGCATATGAGCAGGTACGCCATCACTGCAGTGATTTAATTAGACATGTCCAGCAGTGTGCGTCTGATATCCATAGACAACAGCTTGCCACAGGTGGTGGGGTAGCCATTCATCCCCCTCTCACCAGAGTAGAGGAGCTGCTCATAAGCATGGTGGCTCCTGGCCAACAACAGGAACAGCAACATACATGTGTCATCATAGAGTCTGGAGCCACCCAGCATGTTGACATGGAGCGTGCAGGTAACATGCCCTATCTGTAGACTACTGTTACCTGTATTGGTAGATTATGCACATGTGAGATGTGTACTGTGTGTTTAGCAGTTGTGCTGCCTAGTGTTGTGCAATACTGATATGTTGAATATAATCTGTACACCTGTGACTGTCGACTTGTTTACTACTGTAGTTTAGCAAATGCACAGTAGCAATGCCACAGTTGTGGCCACTGACAAACTGTCTCATATTCTTGTAGGTCCCTCTGGTGTGACAGCAAGGCAGCAGGTCAATGCTGGTGAGTGTGTTATAAATGTAATATTGCTAATGAAATGTGCATGTCATAGGTGAGGTGTAGGCCATGTACACGTAACACACCTATGCATAATGCATGTTGTGCATGTTTGCTGTGAGATTATGCACATCTCAGTAATGTCAGTAGCTGCCTCAGTCACATGCAATACACAGCGCATCACACACAATTGTGGCAACACCGTACTGGACATTGGATATGCATAGTTGATACACATGTACACAACATACACAACTTTGTCATACGCATGTACACCTTAACATGCTACACATGTCGTATCCAGACACCCGCTGTAAAGTTACACTTCAGTATCCCACATGTCATCCACACAGCACACATAATATACCTGAGGGGTAGAGGCCTATCATGGGGCTATGTGACACTCTTCAACACATAACACATTCATGTTAGGCAATGCTCCCTATTGGGCACCTTACAAACCCATGTAATAATTGGCTGTATAATTGTGAATGTAGCCACGGTACTGCAGTTCAGGTACAGCATGCTAGGTTGTGATCTGGCAGACATTAGTAGCCTTGAGTGACCACATGATGCATGATGATGATGGCTCATGTTACTACACCCCATCCAGTTACAGTGACCACAGTACTACACATAGCAGTCATTGCTATGCACCCCAGTGTTGTGTGTGTGCAAACATATGCACCTATACACAATATGCATAGTAATCACCATTTGTACAAAATGTAATGCTATTGAGTGTATAGGTCACATGACACACATTGGGTATGTGTGATGTTCAATGTTGCAGTCATGTTGTAGCATGCCATGTCATGGCTGGTGCTGGCATGTCCACAATATGTCCTACACTCACCATAACCACTGTACAATGGCCATGTTGAGCAATGGCATTACATCATGTATACATGTACCACTCATCCTGTGTGTATACATAGCATGCATGTGCTAAACCTGTGTCCACAATTATCTGCTACAGACACAGACACTGTAATCAGAAATGGATATCTATGTGACACACAGATACACATCCAGCCATGGTATGTATACCTGTGAGTGATGGTGCACAGGACATTGCAGACCTTTTAATACTTGCACAGCAATGTTGTATCCATGTACACATCATGTTCCAGGGTGAGGCCAATCACTGAACAACAACACACATGCATCAAAGCCATGTATAATGTTATTAACAAGGGCTGTCTACACTCACACTGCATGGTCTTGAGCAACAACTTTTTTGCATGCTGACACATGTGATATGACTGTTTGCCTTGTGATACTGTAACCCACATTAAACCACTATTGAGTATGTTTTCGATTGCTGGTGGTGTGTGTGGGTATCTACTGTAGTGAGGAGTGTATTTGTGTTCATGTGTTCATGTGTTCATGTGTGCATGTGTGCATGTGTTCATATGTGCATGTGTTCATGTGCTCATGCGTGCATGTGTCCATGTGTGCATGTGTGCATGTGTTCATGTGTGCATGTGTTCATGTGTTTATGTGTACATGCGTACATGCGTTCATGTGTTCATGTGTTCATGTGTGCATGTGTGCATGTGAGCCAACATCATGTACACGTCGTAAAGTGTGTTTCCTGCCTTCATCCCACAGGTGCTGTGTTAGGGCTGGTTCACTGCAGCAAGGAAAGTGATGTCACATAGCCACATAGTGATAATGAAGATAGGTGTGTGGAGGCACAGGCGTGTTTGCCAGAGTCTGTCGTTGGGCCACCAATCGACAGTACACAGCTGTCCACCCCATCAATGCATGCAGTCATACTGCCAATACATCCATCACCAATGCCCATAGCTGAGGGACAGCGTACAGTTGACATTGGCCAGGACAGTGTGGTATCCATGGCACATGCATCCCAACACAGCAGCCATACCCAGATGTCTGGAAGGGTACCACATAGGCAGATGTCCAGGGGCTCTTGTAGGAGCACTGCTGCTCATCATGCCACTGGCAGACGTGCCACAGGTCTGACAATGTCATGTATGTTCCAGGTTGTCATGGAGGCACAGGCACATATGGAATGGTACACCAGACAGGGACTAAGGGCAAAGAGG
Source organism: Protopterus annectens (assembly GCF_019279795.1). Lineage (NCBI taxonomy): Eukaryota > Metazoa > Chordata > Ceratodontiformes > Protopteridae > Protopterus > Protopterus annectens. The sequence continues at coordinate 1,206,696,148 of NC_056732.1, read as the reverse complement.
GCACATAACACCACCGTCATTGACAGTATCCATGACCTAGCAGATGCCATCCTTCATTACACCGAGGTCACAGATAGACATTGGGGAGAGTCATTAGATATCCTCCACAATGTCATGTCCATGTGTCAGGACAGTGCAGGATGGTTGAGACATGGACATGGACGTATGCCAGCAACATCAGCAGCTGGCAGTCACTGCGGACATCTCTCAAGCCACAGCCACTCCCGCAGTGCCAGTACCAGCCCCAGCAATGTTGGGGGTGGGCTGTCCATAGAATGTCCTAGAAGACCATGTGCACATAGCTCTGGACAGTCCCAGCAGAGACCTGTGTCCAGTGTACATCCATCCACCTCTGGGGATAGTACCCAGTCTGGCTTAGTACCTGATAGTGTCAATAGCACCCCTGCCAGGCACAGGTACCGTATCCGTGGCCAGAGATGGTGATCTGTAAAGCTTCACAGGTACAGTCTGTGGCTGTCCCACAAATACCCGTATATGGCAGCCACATAGTGGAACTGTGTGCATGCAGACACACACACATACTCCAGACACCTAGGGCTAAAACATACCCACACACATTACAACAACATTGACCCATTCCAGTATTCTTGCCCCTTCACATACACACACAGACACACACACACACACACACACACACACACACACACACACACACACACACACACACACACACACACACACATACATGTCAAGTGGATGGCTCACTGCCAACAACACACCCTGTGAATATGAAGAAACCTGTGCCACCTCCTGTCATCTATAACATCGATGCAGGAACAAGCTACCATGGTGCTGATGCACAGGGTGTCTGTATAGCAGTATAGCAATATTAGCATGTTGTCAGCAGTAGGGTGTAATGATATGTTTGAAGGAGTAGTCTGTGGCAAAGAAAAGAGCATTCAGTGCTGGTATATGACATGTGGTGGTGAAACGCTGTGGGTATGATTTGTCAGTTTTGCAGTGTTGCAGCCAGAGAGGCCTGCTAAAGCTACATGGGCTGAGGACACCTTCAATGCATTCTGCACAACACTGTGCAATATTATTACATAAATATATATCTCACAACTGTCACATAATTAATATTCCCACCATGAAAAGTGGACTGTATATCTGCCTATATGTACATCTATATGTACAGCAATGGATGTTTATATGTATGTGTGGGTATGTATGTGTGTATATATATATATATATATATATATATATATATATATATATATATATATATATATATATATAGAGAGAGAGAGAGAGAGACATGGGGTCATACTTACTGCGACAGGTGCCTGGTCACCAAGGCATGGACTGAAGCTCAGTGTTGACAATGCAGTGCCATCCCTTCTTGCCAAAACACTGTACCCATTAACTACCACATAGGTGGTAGTCTGCCTAACACCAAAGGTGTGATAAGGAGACATGGGACACAGGTGGACAGTAGCCTCCCCTTTAATAATCACAGTACCACACTAGTCATGTAATCTGTCTACATGGTACATGTCATCACAAAAGGTGTGCCATCTAGGGAAATATAGGTCAGTGTTCCCCTCTGCTCATCACACTGAAAACCCATTATAGAGTACAATGCCCCATGTGGTATGTACCTCACATGGCAACTACAGCAACTGGAAAGGCCACAGACATACCTCACAAAGAGTAATACCGGCCTCAAACAGATGACCTATGCAGACCGACTCACAAAACCACAGCTAGACTGTGTTGCATACCGCCTACCCAGAGGTGGCCTCTGCCTAACATACAGAGCTATGTCACACCCATAGCTGTTGGACATCCTCCACGTAAACATATTACATTCTCTCTGAAATGCACACTCTAGGGCCCTATACCTTGTCAGCTCACTAAACAGCACATGCTAGAGGGATAGATTCCCATCTCAGAGACATGCCATACTCTGAAACAAACCACCTATCAATAGCAAACAAAGCTCCTCATTAGCAGTTGTCATAAATACTCCTGATGATTGGATGGGAGATAGGAAATACACCCCAGGAATCACCTCTGTGGCTCTGGTTGACATGGGCAAGTGAAATTAAATTACATGTGTGTCAAAGGCCAGGGTAGCGTATGGCTAGGCTGCTGTAGGCCCTAGGGCCAATATTGTATTACCTACCTATGACATGATGCACACACACATGTCCTTAGTGCAATAATTGCTATGTGAGGTTGACTGAGTGTGATGGTGAATGTGTTGGTGAATGTGTGCAAGGTCTGTAAAGGTGTGATAGCTTAGTGTGAAATTGTTTCTGTCATGGTATTTTGTGTCCTAGCTGTGATCCAGGCAAAATATGTGTATGCTATTGCTAGGCAGAAAAAGTAGTATGGCATATGGAGTGACGTAGTCCCTTGTTGTCGACTGTGGTGTCCCATTGTAGGCTAAAGCAATACATGTATGCTTAGTGAGTGGTACTGCTGGTAAATCCAACTCCCATATGAACTGTAGTACTACCTGAAGCTGTAGGCCTAAACAGTACATTATGGTGTATGTTCACATTGCTTGGAAACACTGTTTTGTGTGTTCCCTGTAGTCCTCATAGATTACATACCTCAGGCATAAGGTTTTGTAAGTAGTGACACACAGTACCGTATGGTACACAGGTAAAGCTCATCTGGGTTGGCATATATTTGTGTGTTGTATGTATGCCTGATGTTTGTGTAATTATGCCTGTACCATGCCCTCAATCATATGTGTGTTACAAGGTATACGTGTGTATCTAGAAACATGTATAGTCTAGTACAGCAGTATGCCACCTATATTAACAACTGTGCACATATGTTAGGCAGGGGTTTGGCATCAACTAGGGTGGTATGCTGGTAACACTGTAACTGTACTTTACATTCATTACAATGGATGACATCTTTCTTTATGCATTAGCTTGATATATACCTCCTGTGGCTAGGTGGTGCATTGTGTCACATACAGTGTGCCATGTACTGATGTATAGTCTTACATACTGGCTTCTCTTTGCTGCTGTGCAGAACATGGTTTGATATATAGAGCATGCCAGGCACTGTCAGCCAGTTGTGGCCTGAGCACTAATATGTGGTATTGAATGTGTGTATCCTCTGACAGCCAATTGGATGCTATATATGGCAGTTAATTGATATCTGTACTTTAGAATGTTAAGTGAGCCACATGACTTGCTTACACATATTGTTTAATTGTCTTCCAGGGGCATGGCCTACCAACACAACCCATGTTATACAGCTGCAGAGGAACAGGAAATACACAGCAGCCTGGTGCAGCACTACACCCTGCTGTTCTCTAGAACCAGCCAGGACCAGCATGAGCAGACTGCACTGTGGCAAGATCTTGTTCATCAGGTAAATGACATAGGCATGCATAACCAGACATATGAGCAGGTACGCCATTACTGCAGTGATTTAATTAGACATGCCCAGCGGTGTGCATCTGATATCCATAGACAACAGCTTGCCACAGGTGGTGGGGTAGCCATTCATCCCCATCTCACCAAAGTAGAGGAGCTGCTCATAAGCGTGGTGGCCCCTGGCCAACAACAGGAACAGCAACATACATGTGTCATCATAGAGTCTGGAGCCACCCAGCATGTTGACATGGAGCGTGCAGGTAACATGCCCTATCTGTAGACTACTGTTACCTGTATTGGTAGATTATGCATATGTGAGATGTGTACTGTGTGTTTAGCAGTTGTGCTGCCTAGTATTGTGCAATACTGATATGTGGAATATAATCTGTACACCTGTGACTGTCGACCTGTTTACTACTGTAGTTTAGCAAATGCACAGTAGCAATGCCACAGTTGTGGCCACTGACAAACTGTCTCATATTCTTGTAGATCCCTCTGGTGTGACAGCAAGGCAGCCAGTCAATGCTGGTGAGTGTGTTATAAATGTAATATTGCTAATGAAATGTGCATGTCATAGGTGAGGTGTAGGCCATGTACACGTAACACACCTATGCATAATGCATGCTGTGCATGTTTGCTGTGAGATTATGCACATCTCAGTAATGTCAGTAGCTGCCTCAGTCACATGCAATACACAGCACATCGCACACAATTGTGGCAACACCGTACTGGACATTGGATATGCATAGTTGATACACATGTACACAACATACACAACTTTGTCATACGCATGTACACCTTAACATGCTACACATGGCGTATCCAGACACCCGCTGTAAAGTTGCACTTCAGTATTCCACATGTCATCCACACAGCACACATAATATACCTGAGGGGTAGAAGCCTATCATGGGGCTATGTGACACTCTTAACACATTCATGTTAGGCAATGCTCCCTATTGGGCACCTTACAAATCCATGTAACAATTGGCTGTGTAATTGTGAATGTAGCCACGGTACTGCAGTTCAGGTACAGCATGCTAGGTTGTGATCTGGCAGACATTAGTAGCCTTGAGTGACCACATGATGCATGATGATGATGGCTCATGTTACTACACCCCATCCAGTTACAGTGACCACAGTACTACACATAGCAGTCATTGCTATGCACCTCAGTGTTGTGTGTGTGCAAACATATGCACTATACACAATATGCATAGTAATCACCATTTGTACAAAATGACTTATATATGTCTTGTAATGCAATTGAGTTTATAGGTCACATGACACACATTGGGCATGTGTGATGTTCAATGTTGCAGTCATGTTGTAGCATGCCATGTCATGGCTGGTGCTGGCATGTCCACAATATGTCCTACACTCACCATAACCACTGTACAATGGCCATGTTGAGCAATGGTATTACATCACGTATACATGCACCACTCATCCTGTGTGTATACATAGCATGCATGTGCTAAACCTGTGTCCACAATTATCTGCTACAGACACAGACACTGTAATCAGAAATGGATATCTATGTGACACACAGATACACATCCAGCCATGGTATGTATACCTGTGAGTGATGGTGCACAGGACATTGCAGACCTTTTAATACTTGCACAGCAATGTTGTGTCCATGTACACATCACGTTCCAGGGTGAGGCCAATCACTGAACAACAACACACATGCATCAAAGCCATGTATAATGTTATTAACAAGGGCTGTCTACACTCACACTGCATGGTCTTGAGCAACAACTTTTCTGCATGCTGACACATGTGATATGACTGTTTGCCTTGTGATACTGTAACCCACATTAAACCACTATTGAGTATGTTTTGGATTGCTGGTGGTGTGTGTGGGTATCAACTGTAGTGAGGAGTGCATTTGTGTTCATGTGTTCATGTGTGCATGTGTGCATGTGTTCATATGTGCACGTGTTCATGTGTGCATGTGTTAATGTGCTCATGCGTGCATGTGTTCATGTGTGCATGTGTTCATGTATTCATGTGTACATGCGTTCATGTGTTCATGTGTTCATGTGTTCATGTGTGCATGTGTGCATGTGAGCCGACATCATGTACATGTCGTAAAGTGTGTTTCCTGCCTTCATCCCACAGGTGCTGTGTTAGGGCTGGTTCACTGCAGCAAGGAAACTGATGTCACCTAGCCACATAGTGATAATGAAGATAGGTGTGTGGAGGCACAGGCTTGTTTGCCAGAGTCTGTCATTGGGCCACCAATCAACATTACACAGCTGTCCACCCCATCAATGCATGCAGTCATACTGCCAATACATCCATCACCAATGCCCATAGCTGAGGGACAGCATACAGCTGACATTGGCCAGGACAGTGTGGTATCCATGGCACATGCATCCCAACACAGCAGCCATACCCAGATGTCTGAAAGGGTACCACATAGGCAGATGTCCAGGGGCTCTTGTAGGAGCACTGCTGCTCATCATGCCACTGGCAGATGTGCCACAGGTCTGACAACGTCATGCATATTCCAGGCTGTCATGGAGGCACAGGCACATATGGAATGGTACACCAGACAGGGACTAAGGGCAAAGAGGGCACATAACACCACCGTCATTGACAGTATCCGTGACCTAGCAGGTGCCATCCTTCATTATACCGAGGTCAAAGATAGACAATGGGGAGAGACATTAGATATCCTCCACAATGTCATGTCCATGTGTCAGGACAGTGCAGGATGGTTGAGACATGGACATGGATGTATGCCAGCAACATCAGCAGCTGGCAGTCGCTGCGGACATCTCTCAAGCCACAGCCACTCCCGCAGTGCCAGTATCAGCCCCAGCAATGTTGGGGGTGGGCTGTCCATAGAATGTCCTAGAAGACCATGTGCACATGGCTCTGGACAGTCCCAGCAGAGACCTGTGTCCAGTGTACATCCATCCACCTCTGGGGATAGTACACAGTCTGGCTTAGTACCTGATAGTGTCAATAGCACCCCTGCCAGGCACAGGTACCGTATCCGTGGCCAGAGACGGTGATCTGTAAAGCCTTGCAGGTACAGTCTGTGGCTGTCCCACAAATACCCGTATATGGCAGCCACATGGTGGAACTGTGTGCATGCAGACACACACACATACTCCAGACACTTAGGGCTAAAACATACCCACACACATTACAACAACATTGGCCCATTCCAGTATTCTTGCCCCTTCACACACACACACACACACACACACACACACACACACACACACACACACACACACACACACACATACATGTCAAGTGGATGGCTCACTGTAGGCCTCTGGCAAACCAACAACACACCCTGTGAATATGAAGAAACCTGTGCCACCTCCTGTCATCTATAACATCAATGCAGGAACAAGCTACCATGGTGCTGATGCACAGTGTGTCTGTAGAGCAGTATAGCAATATTAGCATGTTGTCAGCAGTAGGGTGTAACGATATGTTTGAAGGAGTAGCTGAGCAGGCATGATGCATTAAAGCTATGATTGCCATTGTAGTGTTGTTTACACCAGTGTTGGTTCCAATTGTGTATTGTCTGGCCATGTGCCACTTGGCTGATGTGTGCAGTATTGGCAGCATGTGTTAGAGAGTGGACAGTATGTGTGGGATGTGTGTAGCACAGATTTGCAGGTGTACAGTTGTGAACATGGTGGAGGTCCACTGTCTGCATGTATGTGCATAGTGGACTCATGGCCAGGGTGACATGCTCTGTATTACACAGTAACACTCAATAGTTTCTATTGGTGGACAGTATGCATTGTACTACACACATTCCGGAACCTGACTACACGTGTGTATGACATGGTTTGACACTGTGCTGTATGTGATACTGTTACTATCTGTCATTGTTTTACATTCTGGTAGTATACATCAATTCCACAGCCTGACCATAACCAATCGTTATATGATGTCTTCACAACTGACACACAGATGTAGGACACACAGCAACATTTGGATCCTTCAGGTACTATACTATGCCAGTAACCACTGGTATTCACCTGCACCCATTACTGACACCACTCCTGTTTGGCATATAGCTCTCTTAGGTACAATCAATCACAGTAGGGATATGTCCGTCCACATCTGGTAATGCATACTGTGGCCTATAATGCATTCTCCAGATGACACACACATCCTGCACAAGGGTATCATACAGACAGATGCCTGTTGTCAAACCCATGCTGGAAAGCTATAAGCCAAACTAAGCATAGTCATCCACCTTTACGGAACATATTATACCCACAGTACCACATAGGTAGTAGCCAACAACATGATGAACAGGTACCGATGTATACATGCAATAAAGTGTTACGTCATCTGTCCTTTGTTAATCACATTTCCAAAGGTATTTTGAGATCCCTCGGTGGATCACATAAGCAATAAGGGGTCTGCATGCATATCCACAAAGGTTGTTCAACACCTGTTATAAATAGTCATCATTGACAGACTTTGCTGCGTTTGAACAGGTCTGACATATACCTCGGCCATAGACTCTCACACACACATTCCAATAGGAACCGTAATGACTTTGTGTGACACAGATGACCTAGGCCAGGGATCACTGCAGTGGCTGGGCTTGTCACAAGCATACAGATGTGACCTAAGGTCTGGGAAGCAGCAGCACAGTCTGGCAAGGATGACAGCTGTGTTCTTGGAGAAAGCAGGGTTCACACACATGCAATCATTGTGGTAACATTACTTATATGTATTTGCCACACAGCTAGCTCACATGTGCAATGCATACTGATATGTCATACAGTAGTAAAAGCAAAACCCACAACACATTGGCCAACAGTGTCACACACATACAGAACACACACTCACCAAGTGCAGGATTTAAACCCCTACTTAGCGATACTAGAGGAATACACATTAACACAACACGCTATACATATTTCTGGGAGCTCTCTTTTCCACAGGTATATTTGTGGGATGGTGACATCATCAGACTTGCAAAGGTTAGTTTACCACTTTTGAGGTGTTTCACTACTCTGCTAAAAGGTTGCTTCTTTCCAAGGAGACCACACACACAGTTATCTAGTGCAGGATTCAAACCCGTCTCTAACTACTTCATGATACTACAGGAGTATGCATTAACATGACACACTATACACATTACTGGGAGTTATCCTTTCCACAGGTATATTTGTAGGATGGTGACATCATCAGACTGTATGAAGTGGGTTACATTAGGTGACATTAGATTGGCTACATTGAAGGAATGTCTAAACACTTTGGGCATTTGATCATCAAAGGTGAGTTTACCATCTACCTGTGCCCCCAGGGCCATAATGACTTTCTTCATACATGCTGGATTACCACCTATGTGGTAATTTGTGTGCACTTTGTTTTACCCAAAGGGGATGACTATGCATTCTTTGCCATTCAGCTTGAGGGCATTGTTTTGACAACAGGTATCTGTCTCTGTAAGGCACTTCTGGAGGATGTCTGTGTCAGCTGTACAGTCGATTATGGACCACAGTTACCATTCATCTGCAAACCTGTCCAGTCATACACCTGTCATGCTTCCCTGTTCCTCTGAGCAGTATCTACTGAACAGGTAGGGTCCCAGGACCAAGACCTGTGTCATGCCATTTGTGACTGGCTTAGAACTATGAACATGTGTGTTTGATCTGTGAGTCACTTGGCCATCCATGCTGTGACATAGCTGTTAATGTTCAAGCTGGTACACTTGTCCATGATGGCAGAGTAGGGAATGGTGTAGTAAGCCCTTAGTGAGGTCCAGGTGGGCAGTGTGGACTACTTTCACCTCCATCTATGTTCATGTTAACTGTTTTAAATAACTCAACTAGGTTTGGGAGCCAGGTTCTGCCTTTAACAAGGCGAAATTGTGTAGAGTCCAGTGTCTGGAGATCTCCAATGTCTCAGTGTATGGGTTCCATGACAATTGGCTTAATAGCTCTGTAGACCTGGCTGAGTAGACATATTGGGCAATGGTTTCCAGGTTCTGTTTTGGCACACCCTTTGTGGATCTGGATGACTGTTAGTGTATGCCATTCTTTGGGTACATAGCCTGTGGTACGGTTGATTCTGGACAGTGAATGTAGGTGAATATGTAGTTCCTTATGGGTCTAGTGTAAGACGCAGTCTGGGACAACATACAGTCACATTGATGCTATGTTCTTAGCTTTGGTGAGGGCTATCTTTACCTGCATGTCCATGACGTCTGGGTCTCTGCATCCTTCTGTGATGGACACATGCCCTTTTGGGGGTGATGGAGGGAGTTTACACTAAACTTGTCCCCCTGGATGTGGGCAATGAAAATTGGTTTGGTGTATGTCATTCCTTTTTTCAGTAGCTGACAGCATATTTGGAAGTTGACACCTACATGTCTGGTATAGCTATCGAAGGCTTTGTGGTTGTTATTCTTACATTCCTTGGCTATTTGTCTTTAGACACTGTCCTTGGATTATTTTAAGAGTGATCATTGTTTCTTCCTGATAATAATCAGTGATGCCTTTCCTTTAGTGAAGTTGGATCTATCATGTGTCTGTTTACTCCTTCTCTTGTCTAGCTTATTTATGGAAAACAAACACCTGCTTGTTGTCCTATTTTTGGAGGAGTGCATCTTGGTTTTATTTGTGATATCTCATTCCATGCATCCCTGTAGATGCTCATAGGATGCACTTGTAAATGTTTCTGCAGATTGCATACCATTATCCTATAGCAAGAGGTCTTTGGAACTTTCCACTTTGGTCTTGGGAAGTGTGCAGTTTGCTTTTGCAAATGTCTTCACAGTGGTTTCATTGACTGGGTGTGGGGACAGGATGTGGATGTCCAGTGTGATTACTTAATGATCTGATATTCCCAGCAAGGGGTTTATCTCTGTTGTGGAACACTGGTACCCCATGTTGGTGATGATCATGTCCAGTATGTTGTCACCTGTAGTGGGTGTGCTGACCAGCTGTTCCAGGGTGTTAGAGTTTCTTAACTGTAGGACACATTGGGCAAAGGATGTTGTATACGAGTAATTCACATACTCAATGTTTGGGTAGTTGTAATATCCTCATATAATGGTGTTTGATAAGACCTTTATATTTGCCATTGTTCTCCGGAATACTGAGTGAGGTTCCTGAGACAAGGTACATGATCTGTAGCAGGCTACAATCTGATGGGCAGCTTTACCCAGTGTTAGTTGCACTTGCATGGTCTCCATGGCCTTATGCTGTGCCAGTAACCTGAAGGTGTGGATATCCATAAGGTAAATAGCTACACCCCTTCTTTTTGTATTTCACTCGTGGTTTTGGGTCCAAAGGTCAGAGTGATTGTGAGTGTTTTACGTGGATCATATCCAGCAGCTCTATGTTTGACATAGCTTTGTATGTTAGGCAGTGAACACCTCTGAGTAAGCGATAAGCAAGGGAGTACAGATGGAGCATTTTGCGATGGTCTGTGTATGGCATGTATTTCAGGCCACTAATGCTCTTTGTGAGGTATTGCTGCTGGCTTTCCAGTTGTTGCAGTTGTCTTGTGAGGTACATAGCAACAGTGGTGTTGTACTCTTTTACAGTTCTAGTGAGTGGTGAGTAGAGGGGAACAATGTCCTCTTTTATTCTGCATGAGACATATTTTGTGATGACATGTGCCACATAAGAGGGTTTCCTGACTACTGTGGGAATGTGCTTATAACAGTTGTATCCACTGTCTTCCTGTGACCCAGGGTCACTTGTCACACTTACAGTGTGAGATATACTACCACCTATGTTGTAGTTCTTGGCTACAGAGATTTTAACAAAGGCGATGATAATGCACCTTTTGGCATTGAGCTACAGCCCATGGCTTGGGCAACAGCCATCTGTCTCAGTGAGGCCCTTTTGCAGGATGTCCACATCTTTAGTCTTTACAATGATGGCTCCTAGTTTGCAGTCCTCTGGAAACTTCAGTAGCCACAGACCTTCCATGTTAATGTTTACTTCAGGGAAGTAGATACTACACAGCCTGCAAAGTTATCTAGTCCCATGGCTGCTGTGATACTGGCTTCGGAGAGTGTTTTTTACCTATGCAGCCATGATGACAGCAACTTTGCAGTCTTCCATTATAGACATACTATTTCATGGGCGAGAGGGGGGTAAAGATAACACTGATCCTATATGCCAGGATGTTGCCAATATCAGTTGGCTCTGTACATTTAGTGCCATTGAGCTGTAACTCAGAACAGATCTGAGTGTAACCATGAATTGGACCTGTCTGTTGGGCAGAGATCTCCTGCATAGACAGTATGCAACAGAGTACTGCTTGGGTTACATTCATTCTTGTTGCATGGGGCAACTATTTGAGGTCAGTAATCCTCTTGTTAAGGTACTTCATTGGTCTTTGTAGCTGCTGAACGTGCCTAGTCAGATTCATCGCAAGTGTGTTGTGGTACTCTCTGACAGGTCTGATGACTGCTGAGTAGTGGCAACCTCCTTTGACCTGCATGCACAGACCTTGGCAGTTTGAGTGAACACATATCAGGATATTCAGACCACTTTGTGAATGTGTTTCTGGAAGTAGGGATGACTATACACATTTGTCCATAGATCCCTTATTATCACATCCGTAGTTAACCTAAGTGTGTGAGCATGCCCAGTATGACCTTTCAGTATCTTCCTGCCTGACATTTGCTTCATTTCTTTAAGTGTGTGAGCATGCCCAGTATGACCTTTCAGTGTGATGCTGAATGAAATCCACTACATTTGTTGGAGTGTGTGAGCACGCACAGTATACACATTTATACTATATGTGTATGGTAAATCAAGGTGTATTTTTACAGCAGGGCTCATCTTTGTGTCATAGATCAACAGGGATCATGTTGTGCCTGCAGGGCTTCCATGAGACACTTTGCATAGACTTATCAACATTTCTACATACAGGGGGGACAGCTATTCTTTGTACATTTCTACCAGTGGGCACACCGGATTGTTACTGTGGGTGTACATAGGATGTGGGTTTCACCTGACACTTATACACTTTTGCTGTACCTGCACTGCTATGTACAGGACACCATTACAATCTGTACTGTTGCCTACCGTACTGGCTTGAGGCATACTACTGTACTACAGATCTCCGCGTCCATTGTCACATATTTTAGTTTGCGACTTCATAGCCTACACAACACACATCACAACGCCTGGCCTGATGTTCTCTGTCTGCATAGGCGTGCAGGTGAGGTTACCCATTTGCCTAATTAGGGGCATGATACAGCATTGCTTTGTGTTTGCATTAGTGTACAATTGTCCTGCTGTGTCAGTGCCACTGTAATGCTATCATGGCTTAGTGGTTCAATACTGTGATAATAGTGCACAGTATCATGGGTTCAAGCCCTGTTACTGCTTTTTATTTTCATGCTGGCCAGACCAGACTGCTTAAGGAACAGTAAAGCAGTTATGAGCATGTTTAACTGACTTTGCTCAACTTTGCCGACCTTGGCCAACATTGCACTAGCAATTTTGTTTACATATACTAGATATTGGTAAAAGCTGCTTAGCACTGCTTTATATTGCTTAAAACATGGTAATCATGCCTCAGGTGGTGCTGCAGGGCTGCCTATGTCGGATGCACATACTACACTCCCTATACATGTTTGGAAATAGGTTGTGTCAACTTAGGCATCCCTTTTATTCTATGTGCAAGTCAGAGAGAGGTATAACTTCCAGGGTTCCTACTGAGCCAGTGTATGTGCTATCCGTTGCCTTTTTGCCAAGGCATACTGGGCATGCCTCCTTCTGCCTACTGGGGCAGGTTCAGGTTGTTCCTCCTCCAAGGCACACTGTGCCTGTGCAGGCATTGGCAATGGTGGGGATCTGTTTGGCCCTGCCCCAAGCTGTTTCTGCTGCAGCTGTTTTCACAGGATCATATTGTGTAGCATGGAACATACCATAACAATTTGGGTACATGTAGTTGGTGAGTACTGCAAGGCTCCACCAGATGTCTCCAGGCACTGGAACCGTGACTTGAGCATCCCAAACACATGCTCAATTACATTTCGTGTGTGTGCGTATGCCTCATTATGGAGTTCGTGTTCAGGTGTGTGTGCATTTCTGATGGGTGTCATCAGCCATGGCTCCAGTGCGTATCCAGCATCCCCCACTAGGTGACTGTCAGAGATGTCCCCATTGGCAAATGTCTGGCACAGCTGCGTCAGATGCCAGATATGGGAGTCGTGGTAGCTTCCAGGGCAGCCAGTACACACATTCAGTATTATGCCCTGGGCATCACACATGACCTGGCAGTTGATGGAGTGGAAGCCCTTGAGGTTGATGTAGGCCCTACCCCGCTCACCGGCTGGTGCTTCGATATGTATGTGCGTGCAGTCAATTGCACCCACTACCTCAGGGTATTTCGCTATTTGCTAGAAGAGATGCATATTGCTGGCCAATACCTCACGGGAATTGGGGAAATATACATGATCACTGACATGTGCTGACATGGCATTCAGGAACTGGTGCAGTACCCCGGATGCTGATGCCTGTGAAATCCCCATCATATCACCAGTTGGTCTCTGGAAGGTACCTGTTGTTAGTATTCTTAGGCCAACACATACCTTGGTTTCCACTGGGATGGGTTCCCCTCTGTTGGTTCTGTGTGTGAGGCATGGCCTGCACAGCTCAACAAGTTGCTGCAGGAGGTCTCTGTCCACTCTATAGCGCTCCACTATTTCCAGCTCATGTAGCCCCTGGTAGGTTACACTGGGTCTGTACACTGTTCTCCATCTCCTCTCTGTGGGTTGCTCAGCAGCATTCGCAATGGCACCACCCTCAGCATCTTGCACATGTTGCCTTATAACAGCAATGGCAGCCTCATTTTTATGTATCAGTTTAAGCTTTTTAAGTTTTCACTTCTCTTTGTAGACTGCAGTGTTGCAGTGTTTCTGAGAAAAACATGGGGGAATGTTGTTTGCAGAGTTTTAAGTGCTGGGCTGGGCTGAGCTAGTGTACTGCCTGTGTAATTGGCTGATTCTGATTGATTTCACCTGGCAGCTCTGCTAGTTATCCTTGGTTAACTTCCTACTACTTCTTTTCCTTCCTTTTCCCATTTCTGTTTCCACAGGGGCAGTGCCGCACAAACAAGCACCAACATGCGCACACGACCACACACGCGAGCACACAGGCTTAGGCGGGTGCACAATCATGCATACACGCTTAGACAGCCTTACACAGGCTTACACAGGTGCACACACGCGCCCACAGGCTTAGAACGGTTTACAGGCGCTCACACACGTGCACACAGTTTAAGCAACTTTGCAAGAAATATTGGGGGTAGCCACAGCATATGCCTTCGGTTTCTGGTTTTCAGTTCAGACAACTAGGGACACGCCTCTTCCAGTCTTCAGTAACTCACAGCAGACACATGCCACTCTGCTCCAATGGGCTTACAGTGTTTGATACATACCTCCCTCACCTCATGATGACACCTATCTACTACTCTGTTACTCCCCTAATCCTACTCTTACACTCTAGGGACATGGTTCACATAGCAGGAAAAACTGGGATTCACTATCCTTACACTCATTTGCATAGGATTGCCTACTAATGCTTGGTTACATCTCTCACACTGAGCTTCCCCCCTTAGCATCCACTACTCAGTAGCCTTGTTGTCTTCAGCCTGCCATTCACTTGCATGGCAGATGTATATTTGTAGTAAAATACCTATTTTTGCCTTTTATTTCTTTTTTTTTGTTTTTTAGAGTGCCGCAAGTTTGCGCGACGTTGCGCTACACTTAAACATCGGGGATCGGGGAAAAAAAATTTAATTTTTAAAAATTTTTGCGCAACACATATAAATGACAATGGCCTTATATTTGGCCATTGGCATGCTTCCTCAACTGGATGCATCCTTTATTTGGAACTGTCATTGCTCCGTTTTGCTATTTGCAGAACGGTACTCAGTTACCAACCGAGTGCATTTCTGCAAATAACACTAATCTTACTCAGACAGGTTAGTGCTTCCTGGATCGCAAATGTACCTCATTTGCATAGCTTTCAGCAGCAAATGAGGTAATTTGTATAAACTAACCCTGTCCGTGCAAGAGTCGTTTTAGTAGCTCTCTTGCACGCCCCTGCCGGCTGTTCCTGGATCGCTCGGCAGACATGTTGGCTGCATGGAGTCTTACTCTACTCTTAGACTCCGTGCAAGCCTTCGTGAATCTGGACCCTAGCCTTTTATCACAATTACATCTACTTTAGATAAGTCATTCATTTACCTTCAGACTACATCTACAGCACTAAATGTTTTGTTGACACGATTAATAAATATTGTCATGTTTTCACTTATGAGCAGAAATTAGACAAATCATTTCTGTTTCCATTAGTTGTCTCAAATGACATATTAATCTCTTCATATTCTAATTATTCAGGCATTCTGCTTACTGAAATAATACAAACCCCACATTAAAAAACATTATTTTGTTCAAAGTTTGACACTGACTTGCACAAAATGAAATCTTCTAGATAGATTGAATCTATTGACTACTGCTTCTATATTTCTTACTAAAAATATTTTAGTTTATAGATGTTTTATTTATTTATGAACTAAAAAATTCCTAAGGCTGAATCTTTATAAATTGTTTGGTCCCAAGTCTAAGGCTAGACTGTGAATACTATATGATTTCCCAAATAGTTAAGCTCTTGATGACTTTGAGGCATATTTGTCATTCTTATAATACAATTTCTATGTGGTTTATAGGTGAAGTCTATTGAATCTTGATGTTCATCCTATAACACTACATTTTCCTGGTAATTCGTCTTTTGTCTTTTTTCTAAACTGCCTACTCTCTACTGCTATTAAATATTTGATTATAGATAACCAAATCCGTTTTTTTTTTTCTGGAGAATAGTTTCTTGCCTATAATAAACTATTTGTCATTAATCACAAAAGCATTTGCATTGCTTACTTTTTAACTATGATCATGTGATTAAAATGACTGCCATCTATTTATCCAATTATTTGTCAGCTTTTCTAGCTAAGCATGATTTAAAGCAGAACTGAGATGGAAATTCGATGAGACTAAATATGTGCATTGTGCAAATTGTTATAATCAATAATTTATAATTTTACATAAGTTGTACTTTAATATTCACAAATTAGAGATATCAAGCTCCAATCTTTGTTCCTTCTCATAAGCTGGTTAGAATTCCCACTCCATATTTTTTGATTTTCCAAAATTCAAACAAATACCAAGACACTCATTCTCTTGGTTAAATTTGGGAAACTTTACCTTTACTTTAAAGCCATTTTTAATTTGTTCATTTGGCAATTATCTTCCACTGAATTCAAATGTTTTCTTTAACTCTGATTTTTAGTCTTGTTGAATACTAATTTTATTTGTAGTTCTCATCATTTTCCCCATGCTTCCTATCACTGAGAAGATGTCTCACATCATGTCATTGTATATATTGATGACATCATCTGGGAAGTGGAAATGTTATTGTAAATTACAAGAAAAGTACGAGGCTGTGACTTATGTGAAGGAGTTAACATTGTATTTGTCACATTCTTCATCAGTTTAGGTGTTAGTTTTTTTATTTAGGTAAGATTTGTTTATGCTTTAAATCAGTTAGTTATAAATCATATTTAATAGGGTAACGTGCTTGCGTATGAAGGTAGTAATGGTCAGCAATATGTTCTTTCCTAAGTGTTGTGACAGCATCAGATGAAATGTTGAAAGAGTTTCATGACAATTCAGTAAATAATTTTAGGGCAACATATGTTATGTGTGCATTTAATTATCATGATTGAGTGCTGATGGCAATGACATGCTGGAATGGTTTATCAATATATTAATATTTTTGGGGACAGTGGTGATTGTTTTGGTAAGGAATAATACAAATTTTTAAAAGAAGGTTTTGTAGTTGAACATTTTTGTGTTACTGTATGAGGAACCCCCTTCCTAGTATGTAGTACTGAATAAATAGTCTTAAAATCATATAATGACAATTTATTTAGTGATTATTCTTTCCAAGGGAAATACTAAAATTAGGGATATTTATGAGGTAGTAGGGGTATCTCTTACAAGGTTGATTGTATTTTATTTTATTTTTTATTCATTTGATCACTATGAGCCATCTGAAGTGCACTTAATCAGTAAAGTAGCAGTAATTGATGTTCACTGTTTATGTGTGTGTGTGTGTGTGTGTGTGTGTGTGTGTGTGTGTGTGTGTGTGTGTGTGTGTGTGTGTGTGTGTGTGTGTGTGTGTGAGATAGGTGTGTGTGTGTGTGTATTTGTATGCATAATGTGCGTGTGTGTGTGTGTTTGTGTGTGCATGTGTGTGTGTGTGTGTGTGTGTGTGTGTGTGTGTGTGTGTGTGTGTGTGTGTGTGTGTGTGTGTGTGTGTGTGTGTTTGTATGCTGGTGTGATAATCTGTGTTTTTGTAAGTACATGTGTCTGAGTGTGTTTTTGTGTGTATATACACTAAATACTTGCACAGGTTATATATTTGATGTGACATACTTCAATCAACATGAATTTACAGCACTTCCAAAAAAGAATGAAAAGAATTAAAAAGATAGACCATGTTCTAAGCACAATAATGATCTTCTGGATTGGCATTATAGGGGAAATAAAGAACGTTTCCTTGATACCATCCACAGACTGTCCCTTCCCTCTTCAATGAAACCAACAGTGTCAGGCAGCATTGTTTGCATGTTTACATGTGTTTGTGTGCATGGCTATATGTTAGGATTTCTAAATATGTAAGTATTATGTGGTTATTTTACTTATATTTGTCCATTAGTAATTACTAGGCATCAAGTATGAGAGATTCCCATAGTCATACCTTTGAAGAATTCTGGTGTTCACTGCATGGCCTTAGTTTAGCACCATAGCTTTGTACTGGCAAATCATTAAAGGCAGGAGTTAGAAAGTGATGATGCACATTGCAGTTTCAGACGTGTTTGTGTCATAACAGTAACCTGAGTTCGCCCCCCCCCCCACACACACACAAAACTGGAGTGCACCCTTGTTCCTGCCATAACAATAACTCATCTATGCTACCCCCAACATGTTTGTGTCATCCAACCTGGACTGTATGTCTTATTATTCCCAGTTAATATCCTCTCACACGTTAAGGCCAATGATATAGAATGCCTTACACACTGTATGTGTTATATAACTGATGAATGACCATGAAACTCTGAAAGGTAACAAAGAGCTGCATATTTGCAAGTATAATTATGTCAGGTTGTGTGATCACTAACTGCTCTTTGTCCAAATATACTAAAGAAAATTAAATGTGCAAATCACAGTTAATGGTTTGAAAGCAGTGTCCATTCTGATGTAGTTGGTTGTGTCAAGAATGACTTCATTTCACTGATGCAAAGCTGTTTGTGTGGGCATACCCATGTTTTCTGAAGCTGTATTGGTGTGAGGGTTCAAATCCTGACATATGTAGAAATTTTTGATGTGTATTATCAAGTTTTATTGTGCTTCTACAGATTTTGTGTATGTGTTCCTTCATTTTAACATCTTTTCCTCGTCTTTGAATTCCAGCTTTGTGTGATGTGCCATGTCCCAAAAAATGTTTGACTAAGCTTATCTTGTTTGTGAAAAAAGCACAACATTGTAGAAACGGGAAAACCAGACTGCCTAGAAAGCAGATACCACAACATAGAAAATGGATACATTCAATTAATGCTCTTAGCCATTGCAAAAAGCCAGCCTGGAGTACAGATGGGACTGGGGTATAGTAGCAAACACTAGGAATGCACCAGGGGTATGCACACTGCTTCCCTGCATGCAAACAGACCTATTTCACATGCATGTGCACTTTCTTAACCATCACACAAATCCAGTGCTCATTGCTCTATGGAATTGTATATATGTATTACTGGTGTTTATTGTCTAGTTCCAATATATGACATAAAACTGCATCTGGAAACACTGCACACTAAAGGCAAAATATGCCTATATGGCATATATTTACAATACATCCATTTTTTTCCCCTTCCAAACCACCCCAAACAAGCACTACAACTCTGGTGTCATTACTTTTATGGCACATATATCTGCCACAATACAAAGTGTTATACATAATCTTGTGTGTTAATTCATGGATAGGGCCACTTGGTGTAGCTCACAGCCTTGCTCTGAAAAACTCAAACAGCCAAATATGCTCAATAAGGGTACTTGTGTTGCTACACACCAAGTCTTCCAAACAACCTACTGCTATTAGGCTACTAGCCTCAGATGATGCTATGAAGCGATGTACCTATGCAGGTCTCCTAATCTCTTGTCTCCCACATGGCCTGTCAATGTCATCTACTATAAGTTCACTTGCAGTCCTGTTAAAATCAAACTTGTTCGGTGGTGCATGTGATAAGCACTGTGTTTTATAGTGTGTGTCCTTAGATAGGTAAGAGTTCTATTCTCACTACCTTGAACTCTGTATATATGTGTGTGTGTGTGTGTGTGTGTGTGTGTGTGTGTCTACACAGAAGAGTAGAGGTGTGCACCCCAGAGTTACATCTCCAATGGCATGGCTTACTGAGAATTGCACAAACCTACACATTCACTTCATGCAGGCCTCCCAACTTCTTGTCTCCCACATGGCCTGTCAATGTCATCTACTGTAAGTTCACCTGCAGCAGTCCTGACAAGATCAGACTTGTGGTGTGTGGGTTAAGTACTGTGTTTTGTAGTGTGTGTCCTTAGAAAGGTAGGGGATTTATTCTCACTGCAGTCAACTGTGTGTTTGTGTGTGTGTCTACGCAGAAGAACAGTAATGTGTATCCCACAGTTACCTCTCCAATGGCATGGTGTGCTAATTTTTGGAGAGTTGCACATGCCTACTCATCCATTCCGTGCAGGCCTCCCAAACTCTTGTCTCCCACATGGCTTGCCAATGTCATCTACTATAAGTTCACCTGCAGTCATGACAAAATCAGACTTGTGCAATGGTGTATGCATTAAATACTGTGTTCTATAGTCTGTATCCTTAGATAAGTAAGGGTTCTATTCTCACTCCAGTCAACTGTGTGTGTGTGTGTGTGTGTGTGTGTGTGTGTGTGTGTGTGTGTGTGTGTGTGTGTGAACACAGAAGAGCATAAATGTGTATCCCACAGTTACTTCTCCAGTGGCATGGCTTGCCAGTTCTTTGAAAGTTGCACAAGCCTACACATCCATTTCATGCAGGCATCCCAAATTCTTGTCTCCCACATGGCCTGCAAATTATAAGTGTGTATCCCACAGTTACTTCTCCAGTTGCATGGCTTGCCAGTTTTATGAAAGTTGCACAAGCCTACACATCCATTTCATGCAGGCATCCCAAATTCTTGTCTCCCACATGGCCTGCAGATGTCATGATGTCATCTACTATAAGTTCACCTGTAGTCCTGGCAAAATCAGACTTGAGCCATGGTGTGTACATTAAGTACTGTGTTCTATAATCTATGTACTTAAATAGGTAGGGTTTCCTATTCTCACTGCAGACAGATTAAGTGGTTGGTTTTTGTGTGTGTGAGCTGTTGCTGGACTTTATCATGAGCCTTTTACAGCAGCCTGTGGGACACTGTTATCTAGTCCTCAACAGACACTACTGATGTCATTAGCTATAAATTGTTGTCTGATACACTTCAAGTTGGACTTGAGTCATGAGGCTTGCATTCAGTACTGTGTTTTGTAGTGTGTGCACTTAGTTAGGGGTTCTATTCTCACTGAAGTCAAATGGCCAGGTGGTTGGTTTGTTTGTGTGTGTGAGCCATTGCTGAACATTACTGTGAGTCTTTTACAGCAGTCTGTGGGACACTGTTATCTTGTCCTCAACAGACACCACTGGTGTCATCATCTATAAAGTGTTGTCTGACACACTCCAAGTTGTACTTTAGCAGTGGTGCTTGCATTAAGTACTGTATTCTGTAGTATGTGTACTTAGATAGGTAAGGGTTTTATGCTTACTGCAGTCAAATGGGAGGGGGGTGTTTTTCAGCTGTTGCTAGACTTTACAGTGAGCCTTTTACACCAGACAGTCAGATACTGTTATCTTGTCCAGAGCAGACACACATCTGTCATCACTAGGTTATACAGTAAGCAAAAGAAACTGCTGTCTATGAAAACAAAAGTGAGAACCCAGAACTAGAAGACCACCCTCCTCAACCTAAACAAGCAAATAAGACAGCTTGTGCAATATCTCACCCCAGCTCTTATTTTCTCTTTTTTTTTGTTTGTTTGTTTGTTTTTATTCCTTTTCCCCCAGCACAGTGGGCTAGGCCTGACCTATGAGGTTCACCTTCCTCCACTCTACTGGCTATGGCACCAAGGCCAACATATCTGAGATGCAACCTGATAGCACTTCTTTTTCTGCCCCAGCACCACCTGACCCCTCAGGTACTTCTGCCCCAGAGGACAGGCCTGTGGTTCCCTCAAGGAGCAGTGGCAGATGGGTTGATTTTATTACCTGAGAAGAACCGCTGAGGATGGTGCATAGGATTGTGTGCTGTACTGTGGGAGCACACCTATGCCAGATGTAGACACTGCTCTCCATTATTGTACTGAATAACACAAGGAGACACAGATATAGGTGAGGGTGTGCAATGCCAAGCATCATGTTTGCACATTAGTAAGTGATGCACAACAGTGACATGCAATGCAATTTCTAGCTTATTATGTATACAGGCACTTGTGTAAATAGGCCAGTCAAATTTTCCATATATACAGTTCTACACCTACAGCTATAACAACAAGAAAGCTGGAAGAAAACACTTTTGTGTATCTTGCACTTTATTGCTATAATCTACAATCTGCCAACAATAGAAAAAAATGTGCACACCCTGCACTACAACCTCATACCATCTGCCCACCACACTTAGACTTAACACCTGCTGCCACAGGAATAGCTATATTAGTATATATTGTAAGGCTCTCCCTGTTAATTTTACCACAACAGCACTTAACTGTGTGATGGGAAATACTATTAATTGAATGCATCTGGCTTATGTTTGTGACTGTCTGGATCATGTCTATAACCTCTGTGGTCCAATCCTCTAGTTTGTGCACTGCTGTTCTTCACACAAACCAGGTAAGCACAGCTAAACATCTTTATGCCAAGTGTTGCATCGTGCAAACACTGGCAAAGAAATAAATAAAATAAAATAACACAAGAGAAATTAAAACACAAAAGGCATACTGTCTGCAGTTTTGCAGAATGTCCAGCTATTTGCAACCGATATTTGGCCTGTTCCTTGTAAACGGTGTGGTTTATTGTGAAATCATTGAAGATTGTAGTCAATATATAATGCCATACATTTCTGTTCCATACTTCATATCCTTCAGAAAATGATCTGCATTCATTACACAGGTTTCATGCCTAGTAACACCAGGGTGAGCCATGAAACCTTGTCTATTTTCACCATACGTCATTAATATTCATGGTGATGTTCAGTATTGCATATGTGAATGCACTCTATGTAGGCTCTGCGGGAAACCTACACAGAGTTTATTAATCTTGGGGTACGCATTTTTCGCAATAAAAGAAACACTAACCTGAATGTCATGGTCCATAGTTTTGGACTAGATGCATCTTTTTAACATGAGCAGCCATATGCCTTGCACAAGCTTGCCGCATGGGATCCCTTAACAACTGCTGCATGCTAGTCATCATTAGCTATAATGGGTCTGGAAATGGAAACTGCAGTGACAACATGGGTCAGTTCACAACCAGACCAGTGGTTTGCAATGATCGGGTTTTACATAATGCAACATGCATCAAACATCCTCCATGCAGTAGCTGGGTCATACTGAAGGGCATTCCTTAACTCATCCAAGTAACTGAAATAGCTCTTCAGGAGGTAAAAGAACTTATTGATAACAATATAGGTCTGGGACAGAGATGTGTTATAGGTCTCATCTGTATCTCCACTTACATGTTCCAGTGATGTCATAAGCCATGGATCCATTATCTCCCGAAAAACAAGAAAAAATAAAGAAAGAGAGAGAGAGAGAGAGAAAGGGGGTGAAGACAAAAAACAAACAAAAAGTTATTATTCAGCAATAGATTTCACCATGAATACCAACTTAAATGTGATATAAAAATATTATTCAACTTACCAACAAAATGATCACTGGAGATCCTACTATACAGGACAAGGTGGTACAGTGAGCTAATGTGCCAGATATGGGAATCATGAACACTGCAGGGATGCTGGGCAGAGAAGATAATGATGCATCCCAATGCATCACACACTACCTGGCAGTTGATAGAATGGTAGCCCTTGCTTTTGTGGCCTACTACCCGATGGTCCAGATGGGACCCTAATTGCAACATGGGTATAATTTATTGCATCAAGTACTTCAGGGAAAAATGCCACCCCATAAAAAGCATGCATAATCCTGGCTCTGTTCTAAAGTGACACCAGGAAATGGATGGACTGATCCACATGTTCCAAGAGTTCATCTAGGAACATGCTTAGTATCCCTGAGGCAGAAGCCTGTGAGATCCCCAACGTGTCCCCAGTCTGTCTCTGTAAGTTTCCCACAGCAAGTATAGTGAGGGCTATACATACCTTAGTATCCACAGGGATAAGACGTCCATGTATTCCTCTATTACCCCTATGGGGGTCATACATACCTAGTAATAGCCTTATAATGTCCCTGTCCACTCTAAACCTGTCAAGTATCTCCTAATTATTAAATTTATAATGAGTTATCATTTGTCTTTATTTCCACCTTCTTGGCCAGAAAGTGCCACTGTGAGCAAGTGGTTTTGGCACTGCCAAGACAACCAACTCACACATGGAAATAGCAAGACTAACAGCCAGTGACATCATTTTCATGGATTGCAAAGTAGATAGGCTTAGCGAGACTCAGCTTTATATTATGTATCTGCAGGTGGTGCAAAAAGTGGGAAAATTCCATGTTGAATCATAGACACTATAATACTTCATTAGCATGCACTGTTTTACATTGCATATGATTTACATCTCATTATAACATTATTTGCTTAAGCTTATTTTGTAGTCATGACATATTAGCATAAGTTTCCTCTAAG
>NC_056732.1:1206606784-1206669284 GCF_019279795.1 Protopterus annectens | reverse complement strand
TTCATTTATGTAACTCATTTGACTTTGCTAATGATTGATTGAATCAGATTATTTTACTGTTGTGGCAGCATTGTTTTGAGAGTTTTGCATTTCATTTTGCTATTAATCATAAGCATCTTGTATTTCTATAACAAAGACTGGGAATGGTATATTCCTTAGCATTTTGTGAGTATATCAATATGCAATTTCCTGCATTGGACACCATTCAGAGCTTAACTACTTCTAAAAATATCAGCATACAGTTATTATCCTAGCACCAGCTAACCTGAGATTTTAAATGATAGCTCTATACCTTAAATGACAGTAGCAGTGGCTGCAGTGATGAAATTCATTTTCATATACCAATACCTTTACAAATACATATAATTTTGCATTGCATGACATTTTTTCTGCTTGTTAACCTTATTGTATAATACTCATTTTCACCACAGCTGAACATTTCAACAATACTTTTTTGTTTTGCTTTCCACTGTAGAACACTGCTGCTACATAATCATGGTGCCATAGCAACAGAAAGCAAGCTGCTCACTTTAGTGCACAGTTGCTTGATGAAGTGAAATGAAGGTCAGTAGCGGTGCCCCTCATGAATAAGACAACAGCTCCTCGTATTTCCAGCCAGACTAATCTGACAGACAATTCTATTTATCATCAAGCACTGAAACTATTTATCTTATAATGAAAACTGGAAACTAAACTTATATAAGGGCATCCATATGTAGGTGCATTTAAACATCTGATAGATTGCCTTTAAAACCCACTGTTCTGCTGGTTAACAGTGTTTTTAAGGACATTCTGGTTCTTTCTTGAATGCTCCCTTAAATGCATGCATATCTATACCTATAGATACTCATAAAATTACCACACTATAAATGGAGATGGACAAAATGCAATATTCATATGCTGAAATGATTTTGATGCGTTTCTCTGCAATGCAAGCTTTATATGCTGTGGAGTCAGAGATATGGTTTGCCAATGCCTCTTTGAAAATCTAGTGGGGAGTAAACATTTTACCAACAATGAAATGAAATCAAACAAAGAAGTGCAGTGATGCAGTGAGATGGAACAAGGAGCAAAGCAAGTGACTGGATTTTGGGAAAACTTGCAAACATATAACAATGAATGTCATGAATAAGTCACACATGAACACACTTTGATGCATTTATTGTTGATTTTTATTTATTTATTTATCATTTGTTAACTAGGAAAGTCTGACTTGGAACAAAACCAATTTTCAGCAGAGGCCTGGGGAGAAACACTCCAGACACATGTCTTTGAACATGGGATGAAACTGGAACATCCAAAGGAAACCCACACAAAGGCAGGGAGGACATACAGACTCCACACAGAAGGCACTTCAGCAGAGAATCAGACCAGAGAACCTCTTGCTGTGTGGCAACAATGCTACCACTGCACCACTGTGCCATCTGGACTTTATTTGTACTGTCAATGCAGAATATGTCATAATATCTACTGTAGGAAAGAGACAGGCTAGAGTTTAAAGGGGTACATATTTACATATTCATATAAAGTAACATAAGCAACTAGCTACACAACATATCTCAAGTAACATGCTGTAGATGGAGGGGTGTTGACAGTAGCACAGAAATGTTTTGTAAAAAGCACTTTTGTCCCACTTTGCAATTTGTGGTATGTGCATAAGGTTATATATAGTAGTTACATACATGCAATGATTATAATGTAAGGAATGTGGCATAGATATGTGTCTGGCTTGACTACACAGACACAGGGGACCATCTAAAGGCAGTCATGTGCTGAAACACATGTGGCACAAATATATTTGCAATCTCTGGGCAGAAAGTTAGATTAGAAAGAACAAATGTATAGCTGATATATTCAGCAGTTACATACATCACATTACATACACTGCACAGAAATTCATCTTAAAGAGAAAAAGACACACACTTCTGCATAGGAAAACATGTTTTAATAATAAAAACATGCACAAACACATGATAAACACAAAATGCAATAAAATGTTTGACTTAGTAAATTACACATCCGACTGTGAGGACTCATTGTTATCATGTCATCATCTGCTGGATTGCTTTGGCAATGTGCTGTAGAAAAACTCCATTCTCTATAGTCATGTTGACAGGTTAATTTACATACTCCATACCCTGTCACTGTGGGATGCACTCCGCTATTATGGGTCTATTCTTGATCACTGATATCAAGGGTTAAGACTCAGAATTGCCCTGCTATAACTGCATTAATCTTCCTCATATGTAACACACCACCTTCTATGCTTGCTCAACAGTGGAAAGGTACAATAGAAGGAGACATGCATATGTTTTTCTCAGAGGCTAGCAGTAATGTGCAACTTGCTCATAAATGACAAGAGGTGCCTTACTATGGTGCTTATTAACCTTCACTCCCTCTGAGTGCATGCTGTCATGGTTTGCACTTTCTCCTGTCTTGGGTCCACATGCAACTGAATCTAATTAGATGTCAATAAGATACAGAATTCCCAAATGATGCATGCATAGTCAGGTAACAAGTCTGTTTAAACAACTGTATACATGATAACAGGAGGACTCTTCAATCTTTCCCATAAAGGACTGATGTGTCTCACGCGTATCATTCAAGTTTGTGATTGATACTCACTCAAGGAGACGTCACCATAGAATCAAATCCATCTTGTCACCAGTGTTTGTATGCAGCAGTGAACACTGATGGATGTTAGGTGGTAGGTGACTGTTAAAAGTCTGAGAGCAATATTCTCACCTGATATGAATACATCAGTCATGCACTTAGCAGTTATGTGCATACATTACCAACTGTAATGAACATCTGTGCTATATCAAATTGGCAAGGATTGTGTTTTTGTTCCCCACAACCCCCCATGAGACATAATTAGCAAAGACTGTGGCATGCAGCCATCAACAGCCCCATAGTTGTGACTGAAAATGACAGTGATAGGTCAGACTTAAATCTTAGATGGATAATAACCTCACTAAATGACACACAAACTAGTAGAATTTACTGTATACACAGGATGATATTTTTCATACATCAGTGGGCTCTCTGCTTTGAACTACCCCTTCTAGCTTTTCATCACATCTGTACACCTGATCACTGAAACAGTGTTGACAGTATTCTGTTGCTCTTGGCATCCTCATTTTATTTACAAGTTTGTAGCTTATCTTAAGCATCATTTTTGAATTCACCACATATGGTTGTGAGAGCCATTTCTTGTAATCTTAGTGTAACAAATGTTAGAGAATTTTTACTTTGTTTACCTTGTTACTATATTTTCTCTTTTTTATCCCATCACCTCCATCAACCAGGCTCCAACATTTGCCCCCACCCCTCCACTCATTCATTCCACTTCTAGGGTAAGAAAAACCCCTTTCATTCCCCTCACTAAATGAAAACTCTACAACTCATTTGTTCCCTTTTTGGGGGCAATAACTTATCACTCTATTAGTTTACCTTAAGATGCAAAAGTTAGGAGTCAGGCTGTCAGTTTCATGATGGAATTCTACTACATTATTATCCACCCATGGGGTTTGGTAACATTCATCTAACACTGCTGCTTTGGGGAAGCAACCCAGGCAGATCTTTGCCTACTCAAGATATCCTACCCTAGCTTGCAGCATGAAACATCCAGACCAAAACCTGCTGTCTTCAATACCCAATATCACTCTTAGGTGGGGTTATTGACATAGAACCTTTCACTACCTCCTCCCATCCACACTGGGCAAGCCAACATTGGAATTCCATCCTCACCTTCCCCTTATATGACCCTTCCCAGGGACATAGTGTTTTATTCTTTTATGCCATTAGGCCAATGCTGCTAGTGCTTTCACTAAATGGTCAGACTGCAACTAAGAGGCACTATGTCCCCAGTATCTTCTAAAAGTGCTGCTTATGCTAATCATTTTGGAGAACAGGATTCATGTGATGACACTTTAACTTGATTCCTTCGGTTAATTCCACAGTTCCATATACACTCATTGATGTCAGTGTTCACCTATGCATTGATCAGAGTATCACACTTATGTGCTACTCTGGAGCAATTTATTTGCAGTGTTAACTAATTAAGAGATCCAGAACTATTCAGTTCAGGACAATCTCTTCAAACAGACATTGAGCAGCTTGGCATAAAAATCTGTTGAAAACTCATTCAATATCTGCATTAGACCATTGTCTGCATATTCATTCAGAGAACAGCTGTTGACTCTTTAGTGCTATTTCTGTCTACAGCTTCATTTTGGGATCAGATGAACTATTGCTGTACCAGTGATGGTTATTTTTTATGTTTTTTTTTTTTTTTTTGGGGGGGGGGTGCCGGCAGGATGTTTGCAAACTTATGTCACAAAACTGTGTGACAGTGCCATGCAGGTCCACTGAAGTCCTTAGTACTGCATCTACAAAAGATGTTGTGTAGGAGTGTCACTGTCATCTGTAAGGGATGTAGACCTACAGATACCTTGACCCACCTCACTAGATGGACACCTCTACCAACATTGCAGTCTCCACCAATGACTTCAAGAAGAGAGAATGCATTCCTAGGAATATGCTCATTCCCTTCCACTATGAAAAAAAGACAGTGGACTCAGGCCCTTCATCCTATCCCCTCATCAAATTGGCTCCCCTATTGCTAGGCCTGTTAGCAAATTACGGTCATCTGGTCATAGTTAGGGCTCTGCCCATCCATACCATGGAGACAGACCACACTATCTTTCTGTTTCCTGTAATACCTAAACTTCATTCACCTCAACAGTTTAGAACCATATCATATGTCCTCACTCTTGTGAAGATCATTGAGAATGGGGTGCACCAGCAAATCCTATACTTTGCAAATGAATGCAGCATTTTCTTTTATGCTTGTGTGGGTTTAGAACTGAAAACATAGTCCAGCATAGTTATGTAAATTGTTAATCACTGTGCATACAATCTTGACAGTGTTCTCCTTATGGTATAGGGCTTTGTTGACCTGAAAAGAAACTATGATGTATTTAGACAGATAGTTGCCAAGGATGTCATCCAGTACTGTGTGACTGGTGGGTTAATGCAGTGGACTGTAGGTGAGAGGAGCCTAGGATTGAAATTGGGCAGAGGTTTTTATTTAAGATCTGTGCCCCTAGTGGGTTAGTGCAGTAGGCTGTAATTCCGGCTTATTCACATTGAGCTGAATGGAGGAAGAATACTGACCACAACTCTGATCTCAGTAAGCATCCTGTTTTCTTGCTTATTTTACTAGTTATTGCTTAATCTTCCATTTATTGCACTTTTTATTGTCTGCTGCCTATGTTTTACTATATCCTATTGCTGTAAACTAATCTGCAATGTTGTGCTGCAATTGTCTGCCTTACTGGGCCTGTTAAATCACTTCTGTTACTACCTCACTGTTTGTAAAGCTTTTTTAGCTAGTTTAACTGTGTGAAAAGTATTAACTGGAAATTTACTTCATTTGTTAAGCATCTGTTTAAACAACCCAAAAGCAACAAATCAGCTAGAAATCCAGGAACTAACCACCATAAGATGAGCCAGCAAAATGTATTCATAAAACAATCACAGAAATAGGTAAATGGTTAGCGCTTTCGTATAAATAAATGTTATACTTCATCAGACATTCATTTGCAATTCTCCACACCTTAAAAACCATCTCAAATGTGATGTCATTTCCCTCTCATTAAATAATTAACAAAATATATAACTTAACGAGAAGACATTTAAAGACAACAGCAACAACAATGCCCTAGTAATGCTAAATAATCCTTTATAAATAGAATGTATATCAAGCTATATATAAAAAAGATGTGTATATATATAAAATTATCTATTAAAATGACTATTCGCATCAATCTAATATTACAAAACCATAGTTAAAAGTTTACTAATATAATAAATATATGGTTCAATATAATAAATATAAATGCATATGAATAAATAAATACTAACAAATCCTATATCTATGCACCCAATAATCCTACGTATTTCAATATTTCCACTAATTTTATTTCTTTTAAGCACCTTCAACTTAAGAATAGGGGCTATAGAGATACGTTTGTTAATTCCTGGCCAACTATCTGCTTTTAATCTTACTTGCCTTACAAACTCTTTTAACTCTAAAAGCAAACCCCATGGGTTAATGCAGTGGACTGTAGGTGAGAGTAGCCTAGGACTGAAACTTGGCAGAGGTGTTTACTTAAGATCTGTGTGTCCCTAGTGGGTTAGTGCAGTAGGCTGTAATTCAGGCTAATTCACACTGAGCTGAATGGAGGAGGAACACTGACGACAACTTTGATCTCAGTAAGCATCCTGTTTTCTTGCTTATTTTACTAGTTATTGCTTAATCTTACCATTTATTGAACTTTTTACTATATCTTATTGCTGTAAACCAATCTGCAATGTTGTGCTGCAATTGTCTGCCTTACTGGGCCTGTTAAATCACTTCTGTTACTTCTTCACTGTTTGTAATGCTTTTTTAGCTAGTTTCACTGTGTGAAAGGTATTAATTGGAAATTTACTTCATTTGTTAAGCATCTGTTTGTTTGTTCTGATTTTCATGCCAAGGATTGTATCATATAACTGATTTGTTTGCAGTTAAAAGCATTCTCTAGAGTATCCTTGCTCCATTTTCTGCTTAAAACTTTATTTTCAGAATAAAAAAAAAACTATTCTCTGTCTCAAATCACCTACCTAGAGGCACTCTCTGCTTGACTTACAAAGCCATGTCTGACTCAGCTCTGCTAGAAATGCTACAGCTAAAGAAATCCCAATCCCTCCACACCACATGCTCCAGAGACCTCAACCTCATTACCACAGTCAATAGAACATGCTGGAGGGACAGGTTCATAACTCAGAGACTGCCCATGCTATAAAATAGACTTCCCATACATGTCAATCAAATATCACATTCCCATACATGTCAAGCAGAGCACCTCACTGTCCCTCTTCAAGAGAAATCTTGATGAGTGGATGGGAAATAGAAAATTCACCCCAGGGATCACCTTAGTGGCCTGACTTGACAGAGACACTGGGAACTAAGGTTGGGTGGCACAGTGCCAGGGGGTACTACTATGGACTAGGCTTGTAAAAGCCCCAGGGCCATTAGCCTAGTACACACATATGAACCTATTTAGTGTCTCACTGCTGATTTTCTGCAGAGATAAATATTTCTGTAGTGTTTCCTGCCCAAATACTGTAGCTAATAGCTGTAGCATAGTCTAGTTAGGTTTTCTGTCTCTAGGCCTGGTTATTTGTTTGCAGTGGATGTTTGTTCTGAGCACATTTCCAAGCCATCTTGGACTAGCAGAAGCCATTCTTCACTTTAGTGAGAGGATCATGTTGATTGGCCACTGGCTGGTAAAGATTGGTTGGTCTAGGGGTTGGAATAAGCACTCATTAGTTATTTTGAGCTTTTTTAAGCTATTTCAGGTTTGTACCTTCTGGTACTTAAGCTCTACCTTTGAGAGGGTTTCTGTTTATTCATACTGAGCTGAATGGAGAAAGGGCACTGACCATAACTCTGATCTGCAATATATAAGAATATGTATCCTGTTTTCTTGTTTATTTTAATAGTTATTGCTTATTTTTACCATTAATTGCACTGTTTATGGTCTGCTGCCTACTTTTTAGTGTATTTTATTGTTACAACCTGATCTGCACTCTTGTACTGCAATTGTATGGCTTACTTGGCCTGTTAAATAACATTTGTTACTGTCTCACTGTTTTGAAAGCTTTTTTAGCTAGTTTCACTGTTTGAAAGGTATTGATTGGAATGTTTTTCCATTTGTTAAGCATCTGCTTGTTTGTTCTGATTTTCCTGCTAAGGAGTGTATGATATAACTGATTTGTTTAAAGTTAACAGCATTCTCCAGATAAGGTGAAAGACGCAGTTAGTTGTTTGTCAGGTGCCAGAATCCACCATGTAACACATGCACTCAAGTCCCTCAACAAAAGGTACTGTTATTTATTTTATTTATTTATTTATTTAAGTTTGATGACCAGGGAAGTCCACTGGGCCAAGAAGAGCCTGTTTTCAGTGGAGGCCTGGCGAGAAAAGCTCCACAATAATTGCAAGTTACATTTCATATGTTACAAAAGGACATAGTTCATACAGCTAATTAAACATTTATAGATAAGCTCCATGATATTTGCAATTGGCTTGTCACAATGTTACAAAAATGAAAAGATATAATTCAATACAGAAATTTCAACATTTACATAAAGTGAATATTTTTGTTTTAAACTCAATTGTAGGTTTAACATTTCAAAACATATAGCTACTAGCCATTAGTAGGTTAGGAAAATATTATGCATGGAGAGGGTAATAGTATATTTAAGACTGGAGATTATACTACAATAGATATTAGAGAGAAAAATAGTTTTTAGTAGGGGAGGGATTGTTTTGGGTGGGATGAAGTAATAGTAGAGGTAGTTGGATGAGTCAGTGCAAGATGGAATAAGGGGGGGGGTTAAGTTGGAGCGTGGCAAGGGCATTCCCATTTGGTAGTAAGATGAGAGAATAGCTGAAATTTGAAATTTGTATGGTTAGGTAGGTTGCATAGGTGTGCGGGGAGAGAGTTCCACTGTTTAGCTAAGGAGTGGGACAGCAGTAGATGGCCAGGAGGTCATGCAGGTTTGTGGACCTGAAGGAGATTTTGGTTTTTGGATCTGAATGAGCAGTTGGGAATGTAAGGTTTTAAGGAAGTAGCAAGAGCTGGGCTGTTGGCAGGTTTAAAGATAAGCTTGTGGGCAATGGTGAGTTGTAGGTAACTGAGGTATTTGGGTAGTTCAAGCCAGCTGAGGTTGAGGAGGGAGTGGCAGTGGTTGGATGAGTTTTTTAAATTGGTTGCAAATTTTGAGATCTTGTGGTAGCAGGATTCAAGTTTGGACTGAAGGCCAAGATGGAGCTTGGTGAAAAGAGGGGCACCATACATAAGGGAGGGGAGTAGGAAGGTGGATACTAGTGAATGACAGGTAGAGGGGCTTAAGACGTGGTTGTGCCTGAAGAGGAGACCTAACTTTTGGTGGATTTTCTTGATTGTGGAGTGGATGTTTTAGTTCTTCATCAATAATGATGCCAAGAAGCTTGGTGTTGGGAACAATTTCAAGGAGGGTGTTGTTTTGGCTCTGTATGGTGAATGTGGATTTGTCAATGGAGTTTTTGGCAGTGGAAAAAAAAACATTAGTTTGATTTTATTTGCATTTAGTGCCAGATGGTTAGACTGCATCCAGGTTCCTGCTTTGGAGAAGGCTAGTTGGGTTTTTGCTAGGAGCTCGGAGGGGAGAAGTCTGAGCAGATGATTGTTGAGTCATCTGCATACTGGATGATAGATGAGTCTGGGTTGGATTGGTAAAAGTTGTTAATGAATAGGTTGAAGAGAAGAGGGCCAAGAGTTATGACTCTGTCATAGTCTATGTTGGAGTGAATGACTTGAGATATACCACCCTGGACTATATGAAGAGAGACATGATTGAGCTCACTAAATATGTGTCTCGGGCAGGTATGTCCTTAGCCCTAAGCAGCATTATGCCATCACCCAGAATGATGCCTCAATACAATCAGAAAATGATTTACTTTAACAATTAGCTTAGTTTCTGGTGTCATCCCAGGGGGATCCAGTACCTGACAGCCTGGGAAGATATGATCGACAGACCATGATGCTTTGCTAGAGATAGCCTGCATCTGTCTCACTTGGGCTTCAGGCTTCTGGCAAAGGACCTTGCCTCCCCCACAGTGCCTTTTTCAGAAAAAGTCATGAGGTTGATTATACCAACATAAAAATGTCAACAAAGTGCAAATTAAAGGTCATGCTGCGAAACGCCAGGAGTCCAAACATGAAACTGCACTCATTGCAAGCATTCTTAACCCTGGAAGATGCTGACATTTGTGTACTCACAGAAAGCTGGTTCAAAGCTGTGAAGAGCACCCCAGCCTTACCTGGTTATACATCCTGTAATACATTCAGACCCCAAACTGTGGGCAGCAAGGCCAAATGAGGTGGAGTTTCAATATACATTAAAGACACACACACCTCCAGGCTGGTCAAACAGTATGACATGTAGGAGACACTCCAGGTGTACTTAACCATTGACAAACCCCTATTTAAATTATAGCCAGCTACATTCCCCCAAAACTGACTAAAGATGCCCACTCCACCTATCTGGACCTCTTCAAATCTATCAAGATTCAACCCTTTACCCTGATCCTGGGTGACTGTAGAATATCAATTATAATTACTACATTAATCCCTTTGCATTTTGTTTAATAACTTTTACTTCTGAATGTAGTAACAAACCTAAAAATGAAGGAGATGTAAGTCTGGCTCCAAGGCACAGAGTCACAAAGCCCTGACTGTGGTGCATGTTTAATTAGTAGTCCTGCACTTTTCAGGAGCCATGCAGGGAGGAGAAGTGAAGGGGTGTAGTCTGTTTGCCTGACCTGAGGTAGGTTTCAGTCTCTCATAGGCACATATGATGGTACAGACTTCCTCATGGAGACCAGAGTGACCACTTCATTTGCTGCAAGGGTGGATCAGTGTGGACTAAGTCTACATGCAGGCAATACCATTTGTGGTAGCAAAGGACATACTCTCTGAACAGAACACTGCACTCCCCTCCAAGTTGTTTCTCTTAGTGTGAGCTCATGTTCAAGAAGAAAAACAGAAAAATCACTCACCTGCTTAGATGGTTGTCTGGATGATGACCCTTTCCAGTTGTCTCTTGCCTTGTAGAATCAGACAGCAGGGTCAACCCCCCCTTCCAAAAACCAAGCTGAAATAAAACTGCTAGCTCTTAGGCACAAAAGCAGACTATCCCCTTGCAGCACTCCTTGCAGGTCGTCTTGTTATATAGTATTTTTTTTTATTCATTTTAAAAGCTCAGCCCTGCAATAAGAGTAAATAGGTAGCAGAGAGGCAGAGGAAACAATACATTTGACAAATAACTCATTTTCACTTTTTGATAGAGAGAAGGGAGAACAAAGTTCTCAATGACTCAACTTGCAGCTGGTGCTGGTCTATGAAGTATCACACCTACTCCCTTAGCAAAACAAAAACAAAAGACTTCAGCTTACTGTAGGAAGGTGATTGGTGCATTGTCATCCTACAGCAGCCTATCTATGCCCCTCTCAGCTCTTTGAGTCAAGAGATTAAAAAAAATACAAGGACTTTGGCATACTGTAGAAAATGGATTGGGTAACTACAGGTACAACACATCCACCTTACCTCCTCAGTTGATGAGCAAATAGAAAGTAACATAAATGTAGCAAGCTGATATCGGCTTTATACAAAACTGCTAAAGTGCCTTTCTGTACCAGTATTTCAGTACACAGAAAGAAAGTCTTGATTACAGTTCTTACAATTTACACTACCAAATGGTTGTCCCTCCTTTACCTCACCCTCACTATGTTCCTGATTATGAGGTAAGGAGATATATTCTATAATCTGTGTATATATCATCATCTCCAGAATTTTGCCAAGAGTGAGGAAATGGATGCTGTCTAATTATTAGTGAGCTTTGATTTTTATTTCAAGTGGGTTTATTATAGCAATTTTCTATATATCTGGTTTGATGTTGAGTGAAGTAATGTAATCCCTACAGTGAAAGATAAATCCTATTTTTTATTCCCTAAGATCCAGGAGACTGTCAATTTTTAGTTGCTCAAGGGCAGTATTAGTGAAGAGTTAAGACAGGCACTGGGTAGCAGCGAAGAGTTAGCAGATAGCTGGGCAGCCACAGCAGAAGTGTTAAGGGAGACAGCTAAAAAGGTGATTGGTGTAACATCTGGAGAGAAGAAAGAGGATAAGGAGAGCTGGTGGTGGAATGAGGAAGTACAGGAGAGCATACAGAGGAAGAGGTTGACAAAGAAGAAGTGGGATTGTCAGAGAGATGAAGAAAGTAGACAGGAGTACAAGGAGATAAGGCATATGGTGAAGAGAGAGGTGATAAAATCTAACATAAGGCGTATGGTGAGTTATATGAAAGGCTGGACACTAAGGCAGGAGAAAAGGACCTGTACCTAATGGCTAGACAGAGGGTCAGAGCTAGGAAAGATGTGCAGTAGGTTAGGGTGATAAAGGATAATGAGAAAAACATACTTGCAAGCAAGGAGAGTGCGTTGAGAAAATGGAAAGAGTACCTTGAGGGGCTGATGAATGAAGAGAATGAGAGAGAGAGAGAGAGAGAGAGAGAGAAGGTTGGTTGATGTGAGGATAGTGAATCAGGAAGTGCAATGGCTTAGCAAGGAGGAAGTAAGGACTGCTTTGAAGAGGATGAAGAATGGAAAAACTGTTGGTCCAGATGACGTACCTGTGGAACATGGAGGTGTTTAGGAGAGATAGCAGTAGAGTTTTTAACCAGGTTGTTTAATGAAATCTTGGAAAGTGAGAGCATGCCTAAGGAGTGGAGAAGAAATGTATTGGTACTGATTTTTAAGAATAAGGGTGATGTGCAGAGCTGTAGTTACTACAGAGGGATAAAATTGATCAGCCACAGCATGAAGTTTTGGGAATGAGTAGTGGAGGCTAGGGTAAGAAGGGAGTGATGATTAGTGAGCAGCAGTATGGTTTCTTGCTAGGAAAGAGCACTACAGATATGATGTTTGCTCTGAGGGTGTTGATGGAGAAGTATAGGGAAGGTCTGATGGAGTTGCATTGTGTCTTTGTAGACTTAGAGAAAGAATATGACAGGATGTCTAAATAGGAGTTGTGGTATTGTATGAGAAAGTCAAAAGTGGCAAAAAGTATGTAAGAGTGGCACAGGATATGTACGAAGGCAGTGTGACAGTGGGGAGGTCTATGGTAGGAGTGATGGATGCATTCAAGTTCAGGTGAGATTGCATCAAGGATCAGCTCTTAGCCATTTCTTATTTGCAATGGTGGACAGTTTGACAGATGAGATCAGACTGGAGTCTCTGTGGACTATGATGTTTGTGGGTGACATTGTGATTTGTAGTGAGAGTAGGGAACTGGTTGTGGAGACCTTAGTGAGGTGGATATATGCTCTAGAGAGGAGAAGAATGAAGGTCAGCAGGACTGAGACAGAATATATGTGTGTGAATGAGAGCGAGAAAAGAGGAATGGTGAGGATTCATGGAGTAGAGTTAGTGAAGATGGAGGAGTTTAAATACTTGGGATAAACAGTTCAGAGTAATAGAGGGCATGGAAGAGAGATGAAGAAGAGAGTTCAGGCAGGGTGGAGTGGGTGGAGAAGATTCTCAGGACTGATTTCTGACAGATGGGTACCAGTAAGAGTGAAAGCAAAGGTCTACAAGATGGTATGTTATATGGATTTGAGATGGTGGCACTGACAAAAAGACAGTACTCAGAGTGGAGATGGCAGTGTTAAAGATGTTAAGATTTGCATTGGGTGTGATGTGGATGGACAGGATTAGAAATGAGTATATTAGAGGGTCATCTCAGGTCGGACGGTTTGGAGACAAAGCCAGGGCAGCAATATTGCATTGGTTTGGACATGTGCTGAGGTGGGATGCTGGTTATATTGGGAGAAGGATGCTAAGAATGGAGCTGCCAGGTAAGAGGAAAAGAGGACGGACTAAGATAAGGTTTATGGATATGGTAAGAGAGGACATGCAGGTAGTTGGTGTGACAGATCAAGATGCAGAGAACAGGAAGAAATGGAAACAGATGATCCACTGTGGCAATCCCTAATGGAAGCAGCATAAAGAAAAAAAAAAGTACAATCTCACATGTATCTGTAATGTGTTTAACATAGTATTGTGGAATGAAAGGTGGAGACCTAGGGGCAATAGGTAGATTCATTGTTTTGGAAGGTCGTTGTTAGAAGGTTACTAAATTCTCCCCAGGATTCACTAATCCTCCGTGTAAGACTAGATTAGTCTTACACGGAAATGCCAGTCTAAGAGTAAGATGGCAACGTGCCATGCATATTAATGAGGGTGCGCTGCCTCAACTCTAAGGCTAACACAGAGCATGCACAAGTGGAGGGAGCATGTCAGACTGCCGAGCAATCCAAAAATCCACACCCCTGCAAGTCTCTCAATCGGGAAATGTCAACTTACATGAGCGAGTCCGCTGAAATGTGTACATACCCAACATTACACTCCCCCACATTCTAAACCCCCTGTACAATTATAAAATGTAAAATGTTATTTATTTATTTTTATTATTCCCGATATAGCTGCCCATATTTGCATGGGTTTGCCCATTACTTAGTTACAGTTAGCAGTTTAGACATCAAAAAGGATAATAAGAAACTTATATGCAAATTAAGCAAAATAGCGATCGCTTAGTGGTAGAGCCTTCGCACACAGAGGAGGCATTCCCAATTCGAGTCCCACCACTCCCCTTTCTATTTTCTGTTAGAAATCTGTATATAAAAAATAATTCCTGACATTTATCATTTAAATTATAGTAATAAGCATTGAAATGGCCAATGTAGTAGTGAACAAATTATATATATATATATATATCTATATATATATATATATATATATATATATATATATATATGAAGGAGAAATGGTTATGCATACTGATGGATGCATAAGTAATGTATCTTAAGCAACGTGAAGCACTGCTAAGCAAAGTTTACCAGTATTAAGCATATTTAAATGTAATTGCTCGTAGCTGAGAACTGCGTTAACTAGCGCAATGGTTTTGCACGTAGCTGCGCATCGCGCCAACTAGCGCAAGTTGTTTGCACAGAGTTGCGCTCCGCGTTAACCAGTGCATCGTCGGGCAATGACGAGCAACATAGAGCAACCCCGAGCAACGTCAGGCAAAGTTGAGCAAAGTCGGTAAAACACAGCCACACCTCCTAGCCGGTCTGGCCAGTAGTAAAATAAAAAGCAATGACAGCCCTTGAACCCGGGATATTGTGCATCATAATCACAGTACTGAACCGAAAGCATGCCCTTTCAACACACACATACATATAAATGGAAGTTTACCCATTGCTGAGCAGGTGTGCCTTCAGCTGAGTTTTTTTCAAAACTGGCCAATCACAAATAAGTGCAGGAAATGATGCATATTTAAGCTCCATCGGCAGAAATACTTGCCATAACTGGTTGTAGCTCCCATCTGCAGGCAGCAATGGCCGGTGCTGGAGAGGGTTCTTATTTTTGAGTGCAATGTTGGGGCATTGAGGAGTCAAAAGTAATGGTTTGACTCCTTGTCCATAATCATGAGGATAGACTCCTGCTGGGCCAGTACCAGGGCACCCAATACAAAGCGGAAGCCTGGGACCATCTAGCTCATTAACTCACCAATGCCACAGGTGTCCCTTGGACTGGTGAGCAGGTCAGACACCACCACACAGACCTGAAGAGACGCAAGGCAGATCAACTGGACCAGTGGATCCAGGAGGCCCGTGGGATGGAAAATACCCCACTACTAAGTAAGTAGCCATGGAATTAAGTATGCAAGAATTGCTATTCTAGTGTATACTATGGATAGGTATGTCTCAATATCACTTCATTTACTTCACAGCTGCAGGTGTCCATGCTGCGAATCAGCAAGCCTATGCAGATAGGCTGCTAAGGCTGCACCACCAGGCAGGTTAGTCATTATTCTGCTTGTACTGTTATGTAAAATAAATGAGAGAGCCTGAAAAAAGTGCTTTAACACAATAAATAAAGGTATAATAATTCTCTAATAATTATTCTGCATGTACTGTTATATAAAATAAACGAGAGAGCCTCTAAAAAGTGTTTTATGTCTTTAATAAAGGTATAATTCCTGGAGTGTGTCTGTGTCATTTTCTTTGATATGTTGTTGTACTCTTGCATTATAGAAATAGTACTATAGTATTAAGTGCTGTTAACACAAAGTTGGGTAGGCCCATATAAAGTGGATGAAGGGAGTGCCAGTAGCTTTTAAGCATATTTAGAGTCCTCAATTGTTGGTTCATGCCCAGCATGTACAGGTTAATCTGGCACATGAGTAGCTTGGTATTGTGTTCCCCAGAAATGTCATTGTGCTGGCAGAAGTGTAGGGAGCTGTTAACATATAACTGATAATTTCACCTAAACATATCTAGATAAGTATAGGAAAGTAGAGCTATCAGTGTACCATCTCAGCAGTAGTGTGTCTGAGCAACTCACAAAATATGTAGCAGTAACATCTGCATCCAGGACAGTTTGTATGTCAGATACATCCCATGTATATAAAGATCTAGCAAAACCCATTTCACAATGTAAGGACAACTGGGTAGTGTAATAATACATGTAGGGGACATATAACTACAGTTAATAGGAATGTAGTGTAAACTAGAAGGATATATAAGTTGTTAATGGAGCTATCATTTTCCACCCTACTGTATGTGCATAAAAATGCAATTCCACACATTAATGGGTATGTCTAATCTCAAAACATTTGTTGGGACATATGTCCTATTGGTTTATAAATATCTGCATTTATTTTGATGCATGTGCCCTGTTCAAATACCACAATATTGGTGGTCTGTTGCCATCAATTAAACCTGCATGCTGTTGTAATGTCCACTGTTGTTCTATATATGCATGTGTCATGCTTGCTGTTCAACTGTTGGAACTCTGGTGTGTTGGGTTAATGGGAATACTTCTGCATACTGTTATAACTAATTGGGAATGCTGTTGACTGTTACTAACCCATATTTTCATCAAATCCTCCTAAACATAGAACGTATGGGAAGGGCAGTCTCAGCAGACCCACCTGTCCCACCTCAGCTGGCGATGGCAGCTGGCACAAGCAGGTCCGGTGCCCAGCCTGGGACCTCCTCCTCCATTGGCCCTGTGCCACCTTCAGGTGGAAGTGCTGCAGGGGATAGGGCTCATCCCCCCCATGCAAGTGTGAATGGAGGAGGGCCACCTATCACCCTCTGAACGGTCCGGACTGTGGTGCGTAGGGAGATCGAGTGTTCTGTCGCTGATCCTCTACGCCAGCTTGAGGCACAAGTGGTGTGACTCATGGGTGAGCCTGCCCCTCCTACGCAGCCCCCAGCACAGCCACCCTCTGGGCTGTGAAGGTGCAATGGTGACTGCCCATGGGTGGGGATCTCAGTTCCACTGTTGCCATCTTTGGGCTCATGGGCTTGCGATTTCCAAACATCCTTCCCCGTCAATGGTGTTCACCCACCACATGTCATATTCCTCCCCTGTATGCGTCTTGTTTGTCTTGTCTGTTTACCTCCCCAACCTACCTCCCCAAATATACCTACTCCCCCTACCCCACATTCCACTCTCACCTGAAAAAAAAGGGCAATCTGCTCCCAAAAAAAATTATGCCCCATACATAGCTGCCCATTTTGCACACATGTCCGTTGGACACATAAACTGATATTTAATTGGCAGTACAACATACTTTGTTGTCCTCACCCCTCTCAAAGGGGTTGAAGGTTTCATATTTCCCTCCACATTTATTGCATATGTGCAGCTGTTGCTGTTAAAGAAATGGGCAGCTATGGACCTTCCCTTCACCCATCCTGCACATCCCGAGCTGTTTTCCCTACTGTCTTTCCCTCTTTGTGCCATTTTTTTCACCACTTTCCTATCTCCCCATTTTCTTTTCTTTCAAAGAAATGAGTGCGGGGGTTAGCGGGAGTAAACACTATTAAGCAGTAGTTAGCGAGTTTGTGCGAGTGTGCACCTGTGTGCGCCTGTGTGCGCTTGTGTGTGCTTAGCTAAACATTGCTAAGCATCACACAAACCTGCGCAAACCCGCTTACAACTGCTTAAAAGTGCCTTAGTCACTCTGTATGTTAGGGCCCTAGTTCTGCTCAGCAGAAAAATAAAACACCTCTGACAGTCTCGAACCCCGGACGTTCACTACACTGCATGAAGTACCACTAAGCCACGGTAGACATACAACAAGTTGGTGCTGAAATAAATATATCATGCATCAGAATGAGTGAATGTAAAGACAAAATAGGAATGCCATAACACAAATCTTGTTCTGTGTATCTTTACCAGCAGTTGTTGTGGAATTGCATTACATGACTGTAAAAAGATAACCACCCATTCTAGTTGGAAATAATGTTACAGCAGCACTTTACAACCCCCACACAGTATCATAGCTGGATAAACACTGGCATATCTGATTAGGGCAGAGGCCATACTTCCCAACTGTGAATAATTTTCAGGGATGTCCCTGATTTTGAAATAAATTTTAGCTGTGTCCCTCTGAATCCCTCTGAAAAGTACTGGCATTAGGCAGAAAGGTGGGGAATTACACGTAATGAATAATGACAATAAGTAAGAGTTAGACATTGCTTGTACTTCAGAAAAGGTGTATTAATCCATATACTCTGGTTCTCTCAAAGTCTCAACTTAATGTCTCTAATATTTTAAAGGTGTACCTCACTTTTACCTACTTTTCCCTGAGTCTGTTCAAATATGTTTGAGAGGCCTGGCAGAGGCAGAAACACACAGGCATATTAGCTTTTCTGCTGTTACACACTGTGAAAATAGCTTTGGAATGAGTTCCAGAAGAATACCCTTATGTAGGAGTACAACACTGAAATACCAAAGGATGTAGCCATGTACTGATAGCAACCAACTGTGACAATGCCATTGTTCCAGTGCTGAAAAGACTGGTGTGGTGCACAGACAAAGAATAACAGGCTAACCTCTGGCTACCATCTGGATAGGTCCACAGTTGGGAGCTACGCAGACAGACTACTTTCCTTGATAAACTAACAGATACACAGCAACCCTTTAAGTCCAGCAAGATAAAATTCACACAATAATACATAATGTTCTCTGTACTTCTGCATCCCTACCCAAATGTACAATATACCTGTGTGTTCAGGGTCTACCAAGGATGTAGGTAGGCATAGTCAGTACTGAAATTTGTCCAGTTTTCTTGAGCAGCCTGTGCTAATATCAACACTAAAAAAGCACAAACTGTTCAGAAGTGAGTAACTTAATATTCACAGTATAGCAGTTCACAAACAGTTCATGTGCCAAAAGAATACATCTCAATAACTACTTTTGTATGGCAGTTAATGGT
This sequence comes from Protopterus annectens, assembly GCF_019279795.1. NCBI lineage: Eukaryota > Metazoa > Chordata > Ceratodontiformes > Protopteridae > Protopterus > Protopterus annectens. Next base: position 1,206,650,340 of record NC_056732.1, on the reverse strand, counting down.
ATAATTAGAAAATAAAGTACATACTCCCATGTATCTTGTGTTAGCATTTGGAGGAGGGAGTACAATTCTACACTGACAAGTGTATACTGGAAGCAGCAATATTCAGGTCTGAGTACAACATTCAAATCACTGGCTACACCCCTGGCTTCAGATATAAGAACTATACCAACCTTCTGACTTAAACAACGATGTCCACAGCAAACAAGCATGATCCCCCTTTTCGAAAGCTGAAAGGGCTATGCCTACCTGAGTTAGCAATTTATAGTATTGGGTTGCTATGACAGTGATTACTGCAATTACCACACAGCAGGCTGTATGCAATTAGCAAATGGTGGCCAACAATTGGTGCACAGGTCATCACATGCACATGTGCAAATACCTATAAAAGCAGGCTGCAATTGCTGCCCACAAACTCAAGCACTCTATTGCAGAGACTGAGAGAGAGAGAGAGAGAGAGAGAGAGAGAGAGACAGAGAGAGACAGAGAGAGAGAGAGAGAGAGAGAGAGAGTGTGTGAAAAGCAAAAGGAAAACGGAAAATAAATAATACCAACTCATACAAGGGAAAGGTATGTAACAGATATGTATTTACTGGCATGTAGTAGATGTTTTTGAAGAGTACTCTACATAATGTGAACCATTCATATGTGGCAGCAGTACGTATCTATGCACAAATGTCCTGCTTAACTACTGCCATGGACAATTCAATGTGTAGCTGTGTGCAGTGGGACATAACTGTGAAATATGTAGCTCAGCATTAAATGTCAAACATCTGATCCATGTTATCTGTGTTCTGTACAGTAGTGTGGACAATGGCTGTTTGGGAGATTAGCGCAAACATTTATATAAACATGGTTGTGACAGAGTAACACATGCATGATAGTCATATTAAAGTTTAGCTTAGCACTGGCAACTGCAGTACCAGGCTAGTATGCTAATCTAGCATTTGTAGCTATATATACCCCCTCTAATGTTACTGTGTGTTCACATGTCACATCTGTTTACGTTGCCGCAAGGCCCAACAGTTCAGCTGTGAGGTCCAGGGACTTACAACAGTGTGGACCTTGTGTGTGTGTATGGCACACACATACGGAGATATATATATATATATATATATATATATATATATATATATATATATATATATATATCTATATATAGGTTGTTATGTGCATATTTGTATGTAGGTTTTAGTGTGTGACAAACAAGACAGCATACAGTGCTGGTATATGACATGTGGTGGTTAAACACTGTGTGTGTTTTTTTCAGTTTGCAATGTTACAGCCAGTGAGGCCTGCTATAGCTACCTGGGCTGAGAACACTTTCAATGTATTTCTTACAAGACTGTGCGATATTATGACATTACTGTATACCTCACATCCATTGTATAATTGATAATTCCACCATGAAAGGTGGACTGTATATGTGCCTATATGTATATGTACACCAATGGATGTGTATATGCATATATATATATATATATATATATATATATATATATATATATATATATATATATATATATACATATGTGTATAGAGAGAGAGTCATATATAGTCATACACACCCACATCTACTTGTTGCAATAGATTCTATGCAAAGTTGACTAAGTGTGATGGTCAATCTGTTTTGTGAATGTGTCAAAGATGTGTATTTGTGGGATAGCTTAGTAGGAAACTGTTTCTGTCATGGTATTATGTGTCCTTGCTTTGATCCCAGCAAAAGCTGTGTATGCTGTTGCTAGGCAGATAAAGCACTATGGCATACAGTCTGATGTAGTCCCTTGGTGTTAACTGGGGTGTGTCATTGGAGGCTAAAGCATTACATGTATGCTTATTGATTGGTACTGATGTTGAATCCAAATCCGGTATGAACTGTAGCACTACTTGTAGCTGTAGGCCTAAACAGCAAAGTATGGTGTATGTCCGCATTGCTTGGAACCACTGTTTTGTGTGGTCCCTGTAGTCCACACAGATTACATTCCTCAGGCTTAAGGTTTTGTAAGTACTGACACAAGTACTGTATGGTACACACGTAAAGCTTATCTGGGTTGCCATACCTTTGTGTCTTGTAATTATGTCTGATGTGTGTGTGGGTATGCCTGTAACATGTCCTCTGTCATATGTGTGTTACAAGATATAACTGCGTATCTAGCAACATTTATAGTTTACTACAGCAGTATGCCACCTATATTCACAATTGTGCACACATTTTGGCCATGTGTTTGCCATCAGCACGTTGTGTGGTATAATGGTAATACTATAACTGAACTTTACAAACATTGTGATGGATGACATATTTCTTTATGCATTCGCTTGATCTATACCTTCTGTGGCTAGGTGGTGCATTGTGTCACATACAGTGTGCCATGTACTGCTGTATGGTGTTATGTAGTGATTTTATTTTGTTGCTGTGTAGAACATGGTTTATTATATAGAGCGGGACAGGCACTTTCAAGCAGTTGTGGGGTGAGCACTGATAAGTGGTATTGAAAGTGTTTAATGTCAGTCAGCTAATGGGTTGCTATATATGGCAGTTCAGTGATATCTGTACTGCATAATGTTAAGTGTGTCATATGACTTGCTCAGACATATTTTTTCTTTGTCTTCCAAGGATCATAGCCCTCCATCGTAATCCTAGCTACAGTAGTGCTGAGGATGACATTATTGCCAGTTGTCTGATTCAGCACTACAGCCTACTATTTCCGAGAACCAGCCAAGACCAGCATGAGTGTACTGCACTGTGGTAAGATGTTGTCTGGAGGGTAAATGACGTAGGCATGCACAACTGGACATATGAGCAGGTACGCCATCACTGCAGAGATTTACTTAGACATGTCCGGCAGTGTGCTTCTGATGTCCATAGACAAAAGCTTGCAACAGGTGGTGGGGTTAACATCAATCTCCCTCTCACCAGAGTGGAGGAACTGCTCCTGAGCCTGGTGGCACCTACCCAACAACAACAACAGCAGACATTTACCTTGATGGAGTTTGGAGGCACCCAGCAAGAACACATGGAGCATGCAGGTAACATGGCATATCTGTAGACTACTGTTACCTCTATTGGTAGATCATGCATATGTGAGATGTGTACTGTGTAGTTAGAAGATGTGGAGCCTGTTGTGCAATACTGATCATTTGGAACATAATCTGTAGGCCTGTGAATGTAAACTGTTGTACTACTGTAAGATTGCAAACCCACAGTAGCAATGCCACAGTTGTCACCACTGACAAACTGTCTCATATCCATGTAGGTCCCTCTGGTGTGACAGCAAGGCAGCGGACACATGCTGGTGAGTGTGTTCTACATTTATTATTGCAAATAAAAAGTGCATGTCATAGTTAAGGTGTAGGCCATGTACACATGTAACACACCTACGCATAATGCATGCTGTGCATGTTTCCTGTGAGACTATGCACATCTCAGTAATGTAATAAGCTGCCTCAAACACAGGCAATACACAGACCATCTCAAACAAATATGGCTAGGCAGAGTCGATACGCATGCACACAACATACACAACTATGTCATACACAGAACATGTTAACATGCTACACATGAAGTATTCACAAACCCTCTGTAAAGTCACACTCCAGTATCCCAAATGTCATCCACACAGCACGCATAATATACCTGAGGGGTAGAGGCCTATCATGGAGCAGTAAAACACTCTGCAACCCACATCACATTCATGTTAGGCAATGCTCCTTATTGGCCTCCTTACAAACCCATGTAACAACTGGCTGTGAAATGGTGAATATAGCCATGGTAGTGCAGTTCTGGTACAGCATAATAGGTGCTTGTTTGGGATACATTTGTAGCCTTGAGTGACCACATGATGCTTCATGATGATGACTTATGGTACTACACCCCATCCAGTTATTGTAACCACAGTACTACACATAGCTTTCATTGCTATACACCTCAATGTTGTGTGTGTGCAAACATATCCCCCTTATAAAAAATATGCATACCAATCACCATTTGCACAACTGACACATATAGGTCATGTAATGCCATTTAGTGGCTAGGTCATATGACACACACTGGGTATGTGTGATGTTTAAATATGCAGTTGTGTTTTAGCATGCCATGTCATGGATGACACTGGCATGTCCACAATATGATCTACACTCACCATAACTACTCTACATTGGCTATGTGGACCAGTAGTATTCCATCAGTTATACATGCACCACTGATCTTGTGTGTATACACATCATGCATGAGCTAAAACTGTGTCCACAATTATTTGATAAAGACACAGAGGCTCTAATCAGAATTGGATATCTATGTGACACACAGATACACATCCAGCCAAGGTATGTATACCTGTGAGTGATGGTGCATAGTACATTAAAGAGTTTTTAATACTTGCACAGCAATGTTGTGTCCATGTATACATTGCATTCCAGGGGAAGGCCAATCACCGAACAACAAAACACATGCATCAAAGCCATGGATACTGTTAGTAACTAGGACTGTCTACACTTGCACTGCATGTTGTTGAGCAACACATGTCCTGAATGCTATCATGTGTGATATGACTGTTTGGCTTGTGATACTGTACCCCACTATCAACTGCTATTGAGTACGTTCTGAGATTGCTGGTGATGTGTGTGTGTGTGTGTGTGTGTGTGTGTGTGTGTGTGTGTGTGTGTGTGTGTGTGTGTGTGTCTGCTTTAGTGAGGAGTGTATTTTTGTGCATGTGTGCATGTGTTCATGTGGGCATGTTTTCATGTGTTCATGTGTTCATGTGTTCTGACATCATGTACAGGTCTTAAAGTGTGTTTCCTGTTTTACTCTCACAGGTGCTGAGGTTGGGTTGGTTCAGTGCAGCAGGGAACCTGATGTCACTGACACAAATAGTGATAATGAGGATAGGTGTGTTGAGGCACAGGAATGTTTGTCAGGGTCTGTTGTTGGGCCACCATTTGACAGTACACAAGTCTCTACCCCATCCATGCACGCAGTCATACTGCCTGTACATCCATCATCACCAATGCCCTTAGCAGAGGGACAGTGTACAGTCTGCAATGGCAAGAACAGTGTGGTATCTATGGCACATGCATCAGGAAACAGCAGCCATAGCCAGATGTCTGGAATGGTACTACATAGGCAGATGTCCAGGGGTTCTTGTCAGAGCACTGCTGGTCATCATGCCCCTGGCAGATGTTCCACAACTCTTACAACCACACGCATGTTCCAGGCTGTCATGGAGGCACAGGTATGTATGGAGCGGTACACCAGACAGGGACTAAGGGCACAGAGGGCTCATAACACCTCTTTAAATGACAGTATCCGTGACCTAGCAGGTGCCATCCGTAATTACACTGAGGTTATTGATAGATGTTGGGGTGAGACATTAGATGTCCTCCACAATGTCATGTCCATGTGTCAGGACAGTGCGGGACATTTGAGATGTCGACGTGGACGTATGCCAGCAACATCATCAGCTGGCAGTCAGTGTGGACATCCATCAAGTCATAGCCGCTCCTGTAGTGCCAGAACCAGCCCCAGCAATGTTGGGAGTGGGCTGTAAATAGACAGTCCTAGAAGACCACGTGCACATGGCTCTGGCCAATCCCAGCAGGGACCTGGATCCAGTGTACATATGTCAACCTCTGAGGATAGTTCCCAGTCTGGATTAGTACCTGATACTGTGTGTAGCACCCCTGCCAGGTACAGGTCCCATATCCATGACCAGAGATGGTGATCTGTAAAGCCTGCCAGGTACAGTCTGTAGCTGCCCCACAAATCTCCGTATATGGCAGCCACATGGTGGAACTGTGTGCATGCAGACACACACACATAAACCAGACACCTAGGGTAAACACATACCTGCACACATTACATCCACATTGGCCCAAAACAGTACTCTTGACCCTAACACACACACTCACACACACATGTAGATTGTATGGCTCAATGTAGGTCTCTGGCAAACCAACAACACACCCTCTGCATATGATGAAACCTGTGCCACCTCCTGTCATCTGTAACATTGATGCAGGAACAGGCTAACATGGTGCTGATGCACAGGGTGACTTTATAACAGAATAGCAATGTTAGCATGTTGTCAGCAGTAAAGTGTAATGATATCCTTGAAGGTGTAGTTGAGCAGGCATGATTCATTAAAGCTATAATTATCAATGTAGTATTGTTTACACCAGTGTTTATTCCAACTGTGTATTGTCTGCCCATGTGCCACTTGGCTGATGTGTGTAGTTTTGTCAGCATGTGTTAGAGAGTGGACAGTAAGTGTGGGATGTGTGCAGCACAGATTTGCAGGTGTACATTTGTGAACATGGTTGATGTGCACTGTCTGCATGTACATGCATATTGGACACATGGGCAGGGTGACATGCCCTGTATAAGACAGTTTTAACACTCCATAGTTTCTATTGGTGGCCAGTATGCATTGTACTGCACACATTTTGGAACTTGAGTACACGTGTGTGTATGACACGGTTTGACACTGTGCTGTGGGTGATACTGTTACTATCTGTCATTGGTTTGCATTCTGGTAGTATACATAACCTCAACAGCCTGACCATAAACAATTGTTAGATGACATCTTGACAACTGACACACAGATGTAGGACACACAGTAACATTTGTAGCCTTCAAGTACTATTCTATGCCAGTAACCAGTGGTATTCACCTGCACTCAGTCCTGGGACCACTCCTGTTTGGCATATAGCTTTCTTAGGTACAAGCAAACACAGAAGGGATATGTCTGGCCACATTTGGCAATTTATACTGTGGGCTATAATGCATTCTCCAGATGACACACACATCCTCCAAAAGGGTATCATCCAGACAGATACCTGGTGTCAAACCCATGCTGTAAAGCTATGAGCCAAATAAAGCATAGTCATCCACTTTTACAAAACATAGTATCCCTAGAGTACCACATAGGTAGTAGCCCCCAAAATGATATCCCAGGAGCATGTGGTACAGTGAGCTTGGGTTTACTTCAGATAGTGCATGTGCATCAGTTCTGCATTGGACACAGACCTGTCTGTTGGGCAGAGATCTCCTGAGTAGGCAGTATGCAACAGAGTACAGATTGAGTTAAATTCAGTCTTGTTGCATGGGGCAACTGTTTGAAGCCAGTAATCCTCTTTTTGCGGTACTTCAGTGGTCTTTTCAGCTGCTGAAGGTGCCTAGTCAGATTTGTCGCAAGTGTGTTGTGGTACTCTCTGACGGGTCTGATGACTGATGAGTAGAGGGAACCTCATTTAACCTACATACAAAGACCTTGGCAGTTTGTGGGAACACATAGCATGATTTTCTAACCACTTTGTGAATGTGTTTCTGAAAGTAGAGATGACTATCCACATGTGTCCATAGATCCCTTATTATCACCTCCATATTCAGGGTGTTGGCACCTATGTGGTATTTGTATGACTGTAGCTCGAGGCCATAATTTTGACACCACATCTGTCTGACTGAGACCCTTTTTAAGGATGTCTCTTTTGTCCCAAACATCGATTATGACAACTTTTTGCAGTCATCCACAAACTTTGCTAAACATAGCACTCGTGTGTTTGACTGTATTTCTGAAAAGTATACATCAGACAGGAGGGGTCCCAGCACTGAGCCATGGGGGACAGCATTTGTTACCAGCTTGAACAGAAGACCACAATTCTTAGCTTGTGGGATCTATCTGTGCCCCAGTTGGCAATCCATCAGATGACATACATATTTATGCACAGGTTGTTGATTTTGTGGATACGACATGTGTCTGGGATATTGGAAAAGGGCTTTTCAAGTTTATGTGGGACGTGTGTAGCTCATTTCATTGATGTATGTCCTGGGTGACTGCTTTCAAAACAGTCTAGCAGTTTTGGGAACCATGATCTGCCCCTGACCAAACCAAAATTGGTAGGGTTGGGTGTTTGTAGGCTCCCAATAGCTCTGTTTATGAGTTCCATCATGATGGACTCCATGGCCTTGCAGATCAGGCTTAGTAGGCTTATAAGACAATAGTTCCCATGATCTGTTGTGCACCAACACTTGTGGAGGGTGCCAAACGTTGCTGTAACCCATTCAACAGTTTCATATCCTGTACAGAGGGTGAGTCTCAACAGACTGTTCAGGTGCAGGCTATGTTTGTTTTGGAGTTCACATATGACACAGCAAGGGAAACCATGTCATCCCATAGACGCCATGTTTTTAGGTTTGGAAAGAGCTGTTTAACCATTGTATATGTGATTTCTGGTTTTCACAATCTCCAGGTATGGCAATGGGCCCTTTTGTCAGTGATAGGGGGGTAAATATGTATGAACCTGTCTGACAAGATGTTGGCAATGTCAGTCATTTACAGTCTGCACTCACTCAGAACATATATGAGTTTACATTGATATTTATGACATAGCGAAAGAAAGCTTCATGGTTCTCTATGGACTCTTTGACAATATTTTTGCCAGAACATGGCTTGGATAATATTAGGAGTGCTCATTGTTTATTGATGATACGGATCAGAGATTTATTGATCTTCTTTGAATTTTCACTTTCTTTGAACAACTTAATTACTTGTAGTACATAGTTTGATTATGACAGGAGTCCAATATATTATATGGGTCTGTTTTCATATAACTGTGTGTGCAAGGCAGGATTGGTGAATAGTGACAAGTTTCTGGGGTAAGAACTGCAACTGCCAGATATGTGTGGCCCACTGCTGTACTCAGACATTGCCTAAGTATGTGAGCACACCCAGTATGACCTTTCAGTATGTTGCTGACTGAAATTTGTTAAAGTGTGTGAGCATGCCCAGTATGGACATATATACTATATGTGTGTGAAAAATCAAGTTGGTTTTTACTTCAGGGCTCACCTTTGTGTTGTACATCGACAGGAAGCACACTGCGCCTGCAGGGCTTCCATGAGTCACTTTGCATAGACTTATTAACATTTCTACATACAGGGAGGACAGCTATTATTTCTACCCTGGGGGCACACCTGATTGTTACTGTGGGTGTATATTAGGGTGACCAAACGTCCCGTAAAAAAGGGATTGTCCCATTTTTTCGTGATCGTACCCAGTGTCCCGAAAAAGTCTCACGGGATGCCTAAATATCCTGCTTCTATCAAATCACTAAAACTTCCTAATTATATAACTTCAAGTAATATTTTGGCTACTTCTGAAAAGCTTGCAAAAATAAACATGTCTTTTCTGTTTACCTTTCTGAGTAACAGATGAGCGAGGAGCAGCTTTTTTTCCATACAGATACTTGCTGCCCACTATGCTCGTTCTCTTTTGCGTATAATTTCGAGTGGGTGTGTAAATGCTGCGCTTCATAATAAAATGCGGAATGGTGCTATCCCTCAATACACCCGAACCCACAAGTGCCTCAACACAAGTTTTCAAACCATTATTACTCCTCATTGATGATGATGATGACAGACTGATAGTGGTAAGAAAGATTGTGTACATAAGCATATTCTACATGTCAACCGCAACATCTGTATATAAGGGTTTGAAGTGCCCATTGAACTTTTCTAAGACAAAAGCAGGTTATTTTAAGAATAAAAAAGTGGCTTCTTCCACCATACACACTTGTGATATACGTTTCCTTCATTTACCACACAGCACACAATAAATATTGATAATAAAAATCGAAACTCAACATAACTGAAGTTGTCAATGTCACATTGTCAATATTGCGTCACGCCGCATTTTTACTATTTCCTTTGCTGCAAGGACTACAGCTCTATTTCCATAGCTAATATGATTAAATGAGCAGTTAAAAACAGCAATACCAACAATGCATCGCGAAAAGCGATAGCACATCCTCCCCTTTTGTAAAGTGCGTGTCAAATAAACTAAATCCCACCTCATTGTTTTGATTGGCAGTTTCTGGTAGATAAACGGTGGTGAAGAAGGTGAGTATGTGTATTGTTGCAATTATTTGAAATGAATGGTATCTGAAGGAAAGTTTGAAAAATATATTTTACAGCGTCATATTAGACGTTTCACAATTTCTTGAAAGCTACTTTTTTAAAATATGTAATTTGGGGTTTTGGAGTGTTACGTGAAACTTATTTGGCGATACCAGCTGCGTATTTTTTAATTTTTTTAGACTTTTGAGTAGCGTAAAGAACATGAGACCTTGTTGATATGGCTACTGGAGGCGCGCAATTATTTAAAGCGAACATAGAGCAAGGAAGAGATGGCCAAAGGAACTCTACAATGGAGAATGTAAGAAGGTACACTGTAGTTGAGGAGCAAAGACAATAAAGTATAATCGGGGCCGGTGCTAGCATTTTGGGGGCCCCCAGCAAATATCAAGTCAGGGGCTCCGCTAAGCACTTCTAGTCTAAGTGCTACAAACTTTTAGAAGTAAGCATAACCATATAGACAGACCTGTAGCAGCGTGTAATGTGTTAGTCTTATGTGTGATCCCTGCCGGCCTGTTCGTGCCAGAGTGACAGGTGTTTGTTTTGGGTGCTGAACTTTATTCTTTAATTTTATATTATCGTATCATATAGACAATAATTATGCCCAAGCGTCAATGTAAGTTTATGGAGGAGTATTCCAAAGAGTGGAACTATATTAAAAAGGGACGCTATGACAGTGAAGCCAAGTGCACAGTTTGCAATAGTGTTTTTAGTATTGGTCATGGTGGACGTTCAGATATAAAACAACACATCACATCAGTGAAACATAGGAACAGACTGAGTGCCCCAAGTAGCAGTATGTCTCTTAACAATTATTTTATAAAACATGATTCTAATGAAGAAATGAAAGTTAGAGCTGCTGAACTAACTCAGGCCTACCATACGGTAAAGCACCATCACAGCTTTAGGTCAAATGACTGTGTCAACAAGTTAATCAGCATTATGATCAGTGACTCATCAATTGCATTAAAGTTTAGCTCTGCCAGAACAAAGCAATCAGCCCTGATAACTGGTGTTTTAGCTCCATTCAGCATGAGAACTAGCATTGAAGAGATAAATAAATCCCCTTTTATGGCATTTCAACTGATGCAAGTAATCACAAGGCTATAACAATGTTTCCTTTTGTAGTTCAGTTTTTTGACATAAATGAAGGGATAAAGTCAAAGTTACTGAAAGTAGCTTCCTTGCCATGTGAAATGTCAGACGAGATATCTAGTTTCTGCTTGAACTGTATTGATGAATTAAAGTTAAATAAAAACAGTTGCATTGCGTTTTGTGGTGACAATACCAACGCAAATTGTGGTGGTTTGAACAGAGTGGGAAAAAACAATGTATTTACAAAATGAACAACTAATTTACATGGTGGTATTGAAGGTGTGCGTTGTCCTGCACATGTACTACATAACTGCATATGTGCAGCAGCTGATAGATTAAGCTGTGACATTGAAGGTATTGTTGTCAAACTCTTCTCTTATTTTTCTATATACATGGTGCAAGCAGAGAGGCTAAAAGAATTTTGTGAAATGGTCGACGTCAAATTTGGCACTATTTTGACGTATTCAAAAACTTGTTGGCTGTCTTTGATGCCTGCAATAGAACAAATTTTAAAGATGTTTGATGCTTTAAAGGATTTATTTTTAAACGAGGAAAAAGCTCCAAAGATTTTGTTAATATTTTTTAATAATCCTTTAAGTGAGGCATACCTATGGTTTATCCACAGCCAACTCAGTATTTTTCACCAAGGAATTAAAAAGATTGAAGGAAGTACAAAAAGGTTATGAAAGTCAATGATGTATTGGAATGTACTCTCAAAGCTTTGACCAGAAGAAAAGAGGAACAGTTTTTATCATTTAGTGTAAAATCTATTCTTAAACGGGCTAATATTACACAACAAGACGAAATTAACTTCAAAAATGAAGTTAACGAGTTTTATGAAACCTGCCTACAATATCTTAAAAAATGGAGTGTAGCATTCTCTACCTTCTCAAAATTCAAATGGATGCTTTTGAAGGACATCCCCAGTTGGGAACAAATTGAAGAAACTATTTGTTACTTCAACGAAAAAAGTATTGAAATAAATGATACTTTGCTATTTGATCAACTGGCATCATTAGCGGATTTTGTAAGTGAAAATATTAAAGAGTGGACTGATGAAGATAAAAAAAACACCTCAGTGTCACGAAAAGTGGGTTTGTTTTTTCAAAACCCATACTAGGCCAGAACAGAACTCTGAATTTTTGAAGATATGCTAATGACCCACAATTTCTAAGATTTCACCATAAAGCTTTTTCTGCAAGACTTAACAATTTCACAATTTTCTCTCAGACTTTTCAACATTTTTAGTTTATACTTTTTCAGTTTTATTAGTTTAACAAACAGATGAAAAATGGTTATAAAAAGTTTCAATTTACTAAATTAAATAATAGACTAAAATAAATTACTAGTGAAATTTAATATTAAAAATTTAAATATGTGTAAAAAAAATAATTAAAAATTATGTATTATATTGTATTATGTGATAAAAAAATTATTTTATTGTTTACAAAATTGAAAATAAATTTAAATTAAGATTTAAAAGAAAAATAGTTAATTAAAATGTTTAAAATAAGGCAAATTTCAAAATAGTGCTCTTCTCAATAGCCCCAACCCCTCTTTTTCTGGAGAATCCCCTATCCCCTCCCCCTCCCCTTTTCCCCTCCCAGGGATTTGGTTGGTCTAGTGGGTTCACCACATAGGGTGAGTGGTTACCTGTACATTGCCTGTTATATTAGGATGGCCTGTTCTACATATCCTCTTGCCTCCTATTTCAGTCTGAGCATTGCATTATGTACTGTACTTTCAGTTACAAGTTCTGGATTTTGACTTATACTTTCATACTACAGACATTTCCTTCATAGCTATTAGCACATTCATACATCATGGCCTGCCCATGTCTGCCTGCATGGGTCTGGGGGCTGTTACTCATAGCTGTCTGGTAATATTGCATATGTGCTTCCTATAGGGCATGCATTTATCTTGTTGTGTTTGCATTTGTCTGCACCACTGATCTGTGTGAATAACACTCTGGTCTTGTGTGATGGTAGTTCTGTTTTGGTGCAGCTGTAGCTCAGTCCTTACACCTTTTTTCCTGCTATTTGCTGGATTTCCCAGTCTGCCAAACACTAAAGTAAGCAAGGTGTTTGTTTAACTTAACTGGCTTTGCTCCCCTTTCCCTTGCTTTGCCCTTTAAACCCCTTTGCTGCCCACATTGCCCAACATTGCACAACATTGCTTGCAATATGTAATTAATATTGCAAGCAAAATATATATAGTTTTAAATACTAATTAGACAGGTAAAATGCTTTATATATAAAATATGGCAAAAATGTGCCTCATGCCTTGCTGGGGCTGCTTATGCCTATTGCGGATGCATACATGCTCCTATACATGTTTTCAAACAGAGTGCAGTCAAGTTAGGCATCACTTTTTAGCCAGTGTGAGGTTAGGCATCCAGGTATTTTCAGGGTTATCTGCCTGAGTCAGTGTATGTGGTATTTGCCTACTCCTTGAGGAGGCATAATACGCCTGGGCATGCCTTTTGCTGCCTGGGCAGGCTCTCCTCTCTCCTCTCAGCCACTGAGCTGTGTCTGTGCAGGTGGTGGCAATGGTGGGTCTGTTTGGCCCTGCCCCATGCTGTTCCCTGGCTCTGCTGTTTTTTATGGCACATACCATGACAATTCATGTACATTTGGTTGGTGAGTGTTGCAAGGCTCTGCAGTGTGTCCCAGGCACTGAAACCGTGACTTGACTTCCAGAAACATAAGCTCAGTAATGTTTCTTGTTGTTTATTGCCGTGCCTTTCTTTTGTGTGTGCTCCACATCATTGTGGTGTTCTGTTATGTGGTGTCATCAGCCCACTGCTCCAGTCTTGATCCAGCATCCCCGTATAGCTGAACCCCACAGCAGCCCGTGGCAAAATGGCAAATCACTGGTGTCAGATGCCAGCCTGGCCAGATGATGTAAGAATGAGTGCGGTGGCACTTCACACACACATTCATTATTATGCCCTGGCATCGTGATATGGCCTGGCATTGGATGATGGGAAGGTATAGCGTGCTGATGTAGTCCTGCGCCCCCAGCCACCAGGTGTGCTGTGTGTATGTATGTGGTGTGTGTGTGTGCACCCACTACCACCTCTGTATTCTGCTATTTGGTGGAAAAGATACATATTGCTGGCCAATGCCTCACGGGAATTGGGGAAATATACGTGTTCACCGACATGTGCTGACATGGCATCCAGGAACTGGTGTAGTACCCTGGATGCTGATGCCTGTGAAACCCCCATCATATCACCAGTTGGTCTCTGGAAGGTACCTGTAGCTAGTATTTGTAGGCCAACACATACCTTGGTATCCACTGGGATGGGTTCTCCTCTGTTGGTACTGTGTGAGGCATGGCCAGCACAGCTCAACAATTTGCTGCAGGAGGTCTCTGTCCACTCTATAATGCTCCACTATCTCCAGCTCATGTAGCCCCTGGTAGGTTACCCTGGGTCTGTACACTCTTCTCCATCTCCTCACTGTGGGTTGCTCAGCAGCATTCACAGCATCACCACCCTCAGCATCTTGCACATGTTGGTATATGATAGCAATAGCAGCCCCTAACATTTTGTCTAACTTAGGCTTTTTAAGTTTTCACTCTTTGTTTACTGCAATGGTGCAGAGTTCTTGGGACAAGACAGGATAGACTGCTGTTTGCAGAGTTTAAATTGCTGGGCTGGGCTGGGCTAGTCTGCTGCCTGTGTAATTGGCTGATTCTTATATATTTCACCTGACAGCTCTGCTAGTTCTCCTTGCTTAACTTCCTACGACTTCTTTTCTTTCCTTTTCCCTTTCTGTTTCCGCCCAGGGCAGCGCCGTGCAAACAAGCACAAACACGTGCACATGGGCGCACACGAGAGCACACACACACACACACGCTGTGTGCCCATTTGCAAGAAATTTCAGATATACCCACGGTGTACACCTTTGGTTTCTTGTTTTCAGCTGGAGCAACTGTAGACATGCCTCTTGCAATCCTGAGCAACTCAGGGCAAACACAAGCCACTGTGCTCCAATAAGCTTACAGTCTTTCAGACATACCCCCTCATGATGTCACCTATCTTCTACTCTACTACTCCGCTACTCCTACACTTACACTCTAGGGACATGGCTCACATGCCAGGGAAAATTGGGATTCACTATCCTTATCCTCATTTGCATAGGATTACTTACTAATGCTTGGTTACATCTCTCACACTGAGCTTCTCCCCCTTAGCAACCACAACTCAGTGGCCATGTTGTTTTCAGCCTGCCATTCACCTGCATGGCAGAACAAGTTTTTTAGTGAAAATGCCCATTCTTGGCTATTTTTCAATGTTTTTCATTTTATTTAAAGCACCGCACATTTGCATGGCGCTGCACTGTGCTTAAACATCGGCGATCGGGGAAAAAATGTATTTTAAGGATTTACAACATTTGCAAATGCCAATGGCCTTATATCTGGCCATTGGCATGCTTCCTCAACTAGGTGCATCCTTTATTTGGAGCTGTCATAGCTCCGTTTAGCTATTTGCAGAACGGTACTCCATTACCAACGGAGTACATTTCTGCAAATAACACTACTCTTACACGGACAGGTTAGTGTTTCCTGGATAGCAAATTTACTTCATTTGCATAGCTTTCAGCAGCAAATGAGGTAATTTGCATACCATAAAACTGTCCGTGCAAGAGTAGCTTTAGAAGTTCCCATGCACGCCCCTGCCGGCTATTGCTGGATCACTCGGCAGACATATTGGCTCTCTGCCATCTTACACTACTCTTAGACTCCATGCAAGCCTTCATAAATCTGGCCTTCTATCTGGTAGTGATTGGGGCAGAATGTGTAATCAAACATATCTGAAACTGAGTAGATCTACTTGCCTGTTAGTTGGTTAATCCCTTTCAAGAAATGTTTGGGCTTATTAGGGATTTGTGTTTTGTTTTCAAAAGATAAGATTTGTGCCTCCTGATTGTTTTTATGAATTTCTGAGCTGGATAAAATGTTCTCTTGTGTCATTGTTAGAGATTGATTCCCACATTTGCAAATCTGCATCCCTGAGTTTAAGTATAGTTTTGAGTTATTTGGTTAATCAGTCACTTTTTATGTAGGTCACTATAAGGCAATCCGTCTGCAGGCTAGTACATGCCTGGCCAATAACCAGATAGGGATCAAAAGTGAGAATCAAACCCTGCGCCTATAAGTTAAACACCTTAACCATTGCAGCCACCCTCAACCCACCTAGGATTGCATGGTCTGGAGATTAGATAAGAACAAGTGTCATAAATGTTTTAAGAGTTTATTTAGAGATTCTGCAGACAGATTGGCAACAACTATGGTTAAGGTTATCTGCTGACTCCAGGAATGTTCCTTACATGGTCACTATGACAGAGTAAACATTACATGCTTGGATAATTAATGAGGAAGCAATCACTTGTGTGCCCACACACTGCTGTATTGCCAAAGGTCAGGCCATTACTTTTACATGTAGTATGCCTTCTCATTTAGCAAATATTCTAAATTGCTTTCTATATTCAGCAAGGTATGTCTGCTTAACAAAAAACTGCCAGTAAACTTCAATAACTAGATGACATAGCGGGACACATTTAGAAATATGAGAGGCATGTGGATGACATTTTCCTACAGTCACCATTTTAATTCTGCCATGTAGATTAAAAGAAACATAAAGCTAAATTGTATTTCTTCTTTGTGAAAGCTCTGTTCTGATCAATAGCCACCTCCAGATGAGGTTGAGGCACTATTGATAAGATGAGATGGCGATCACTGGTTCACCCAGATATTTTATTAACAGTTTAGTTGGGCCACTTATATGGCACATATACATGTTTATCTGCATAGTGTATACTTGAAGGAGGCAGATGAATCACTTACTTATGTAGGATTTTTCTATGAATACTAGAGATAAACCAGTATACCAAAGTAATCCAGTTCATTTAGTATGATAATGGTTCAACTTTCCTCCATAGCAGTATTGCCAAAGACTAACTCATCAAGGGGATACAACTGAGTTTTCATTCTGTTAAAGCACAAATTCCCTACAATAAAATAATTTTTAATGAGAAAACATGGTACATTTTTATAAACAGCCTTTCTTGCACAATGTTATCAGGTAGGCCTAGAATGTTAAATTGTGCACAATATATCCACTACTCCACCCACTAATATCAGTAAGTCTGCTCTCACAACCATAAGCATCACTGCCTTGACTGCAACTCAACCAACACATCACTCACTTCTATTCTAAGCTGCTGCTCTTAAGCATTGTTTCTCTTCAACATAATTAATCTCCAAGCAAACAATAAAGCTATCCATTCACCCAAACAACTGTCCTACAACCTTGTTTTAATGCTACATCCTCTCCTGCCTTAGTCTCCCCACAAAGGAAATGAATGTAACTCTTTGTTGTTATAAATATGTATTGTTCTCGGATGTCCATGTATATAATCAACCCTTAACTATTCATCATACCCAAGTTTAATAATCTACTCCCCTTTAGGATCCTAGATACCTCTAGAAAATCACTCCCATAATTTTCATACAACTGTTGTGGCACAGTGTAAAACAGGACCCTGGACTGTCCTCTTCAGCATTAGCCAGAACTACTAACATAATACCATGCCTCCTGTGCCTGTATAAATGCTCAGTGTCAGCAGAAAACTTGATCAAATCAAAGCCTTCCTAATGCCCACTCAGCTGAAATCCATGATAGCTGCAAGTCTTGCCAAAAGCTCATTTTCCCAAGTCTCCACTACTTCCTACTCTCATACAACTACTTATTTGATACTAGACCAGGCAACAGAACAGGAGGTGGAGCTCTACTTCTGCTCAAAACTAATCTTTTCCTATAATCATTTCCAAGAAATGTCCTATTAGACACAGAAGTTAAATGGTTACTGATACATCTCTTCACACCTGGACAAAAATCTCGTATCTAACTAGTGCATATCATCTCCTACCCTACATCCTATCCATTTTCAAGACACTTATTAATGATATCATCTCATCCACTCCCAATAATAGCACTATTACTATTTTAGGAGTATTTAGGTTTAAATTCCAATACTCTATTCCTAATCTGATGACAGAATTCCTAATCACCTAAGTTCTTCTCCAGCTCATTACTGAACCCACTTAACCCAATTGGGACCTAGTTGATCTGCTTATCATCAACTACCCACCTTATTCAACTCACTTTGAGTGACTATTCTCCAACTCCTTCAAAATTTACTTTGTTTCTTTTTTCCAACAACTTTATATTTGATTTTACAACCAAAGATTAACAACCAGAGTAATTCAGACATGAAGAAAACAACAAAATAATCAATTGTTAACAACTATATACAATCATCCAAGAGAAAATCACATTCTGATGACATTGGTTTGTATTTCTTTTTTGTAAACACAATTACCTAATCTTATAAAATCAGTGAATAAGAGTTCTTTCTTATTCTTCCAAGTCAGTTTTATTATTTTCCTAGCAATGGCCAGAATTGACCAAAGAATAGGTATCTGATGCTTAGGAATTACATTTGGAATAAGAATATTAAAAAATAGCAAGGAATCAGTTATTTGACAATTTTCTGACCAAAGGCCTTTGCAAAATATCTAAATTCTGGTCCTACGTAAGCCTAGCCAACAAGGTTCCCTGGCTTACACCGTGCAATAGGCCCATGTCTATTCTGATGCTGCTAACAGACCTCAGCCAAGATGGAGAAGGGTGTTTAGACCTCATTTAACTTTTCAAGGTTTGCATGAGGTGGAAATTGGAGAGTGTGACAGGGTAGATAGGGGTATACTACAGGAACTCAGCAACCTCTGTTATCCTCCAAGGTGAGTCAATACCTGTGGAGACTAAAGTGTGTGTAGCACTTAGAATATTAGCTACAGACATCTTCCAGAGAAAAACAGAGGATATGCTGTGGATGTCACAGTCATCAGCATCAAGGATCCTACATAATTTCCTGAATGCTATCTTACAGCATGCCAGAGACTACATACATTTTCTCCTTACACCTAAGGACAGAAATACAAGTATGGAGGGCTTTCAACACCATAGCATACTTCACTGAAGTCCTGGGTCACATAGACTGCATGCACATTGAGATCAAAACATCACCTGGGGAAGAGGGAAAGGTACACATAAACAGAAATGGCTTCCACTCCATTAACTGCCAAGTTGTGTGTAACACTTTTTTATTTATTTATTTTACATTTGTTGACTGGGCTAGTCCGACAAGATACATGTCCATTTTCAGTAGAGGCCCAGGGAGATAAGCTCCAATTACGCTAATAAAAATAAAATACATTGATGATAAATATTAACATAAAGACCTTGAC
The DNA here is from genome assembly GCF_019279795.1 of Protopterus annectens. NCBI lineage: Eukaryota > Metazoa > Chordata > Ceratodontiformes > Protopteridae > Protopterus > Protopterus annectens. Next base: position 1,206,631,022 of record NC_056732.1, on the reverse strand, counting down.
TACAAAGTTTAGAAAATAATACACTACTACTAAAAACATATTTACATATTACAAAGTTTAGAAAACAATACACTACTATTAAAACATATTTACATAGTAAAGGGTTTGATATTCATCACATTGTGTACTAAGAAAACAGATCAGATTCAAACTAATTATTAAGGTTGTTTCAAAATATTACTCAAAGTGACAAAAGTTGGTAATATATACATAGTGACAACATGTGCTCACAGCAGAATGCTTGTTATACAGTTAATATTCAGAGGTAGTTTCCAGAAAGACTAGACTAGAATCAGAGTTAAGGAAGCTTACTGATCCCACTTTATGAGATTTGAGGACGGGGGTATACAGTGAAGCAGCAGTAGTGCGAGGTGAGTGTTAGTCTGGGTTAGTACATGGGCATAGCCATTGTGTTTTAAGTATTTTTAGTTGCTTTTTGAAAGGTGATAATGAAGAAAGTGATGATAGTTCACTGGGAAGCCTGTTCCAGGTTTTCCCCACAGAATTAGAGAAAAGAGAATCACCTGCTTTGTTGTAGGACTTATGGATGGTCACTAGTAATTTATTTGCTGACTGAAGGGTTGTAAGATTTTTGTAGGGAATGATAAGGCTATAGAGTATTGGAGTATTACTGGGATGATACAAAATTGTATGGATGATAGTAAGTTGTTGAAATTGAAGTTGGTTTTAAAGTTCTAGCCATCCTAGCAGTTTAAGACTTTGACAGTGGTGGGATCTAAATGGGCAGTCAGCGGCAAATCTGGCAATTATAGGAGGTTACCAGTTTGTTAAGGTTGCTTTTGGATAGATTAGTATAAATGGGGGAGGCATAGAGGAGGGTGGAGATCAGATGGGTGTGGGCAATGGTAGTTCTGGCTACAGAGGTAAGGAAAGGTTTTATCCTGTAAAGGGAACCAAGTTTTCTGTTTACTGGTTTAATAATTGAGTTAATGTGTGAGTCAATGTTGAGGTCGTGGTCAATTGTTTCGCCTAAGAGTTTGGTGGTTAGGTCAGGTGATATGACAGTGCCATTATTGGATATAACTGTGAGATCTATTTGGGAGGACTTTAGCATTGCAGTGAACAGCAGTAGTTTAGTTTTTTGGGGGTTCAGGAGGAGGCAGCATTGTAGGGACCAGTTTTCTACTAAGTTAAATACTTTCCGGGTGATGGATTGGAGTTCAGCTGAAGAAGAGGCGGCACAAATTAATGTGGAGTCATCTGCATATTGTATGCTGGTAGCTTGAGGAAGATTTACATTTAGATCATTAATGGATATAGGGAAAAGGAGAGGGTCCCAAGATAGAGCCTTAAGGGACACCAAGGGTTATAGGGAGATGTGTAGATAAGTTGTTGTCCCAAAGGACAGCTTGTTGTCTATTTTCTAAGTAGGACTTGAACCATTACTTTGTGTCTAGTAAGAGTGATTTAAGTATGTTTATAAGTAACTGATGGTTAACCATATCGAAGGCTTTAGAGAGGTCAATAAAGAGTGCAGAGGAAAGCATGTTGTTATTACAATTTTTGTTAATGCAGTCAGAAAAGGATAGGAGAGCAGTGGTAGTACTATGGAAAGGCCTAAAGCCATGCTGACAGTCAGCTAGTAGGTTATTTTGGAGAATGTGATCAAGTAGTTGCCGGTGGATGCATTTTCCATGATTTTGGCTAGAGGAGAGAGTTAGGCTATGGGGCAAAAGTTAGAGATTTCAGTTGAGTTACCACCCTTGTATAGTAGGATAATGTGGAAGATTTTCCAGAGAGATGGGATGGAGCCTTCAGTAATGGTTCTATTAATTAGAATGGATCCTAAATGCATGTGCTGGTAATCCCGGCAGTTACTATGACTCCCATATCTGGCACAAATCTCAGCTCAACCAGAGGTTTCCTACAGGAAATCCCACAAGGTCATTTATTGGGTCATGTAGGGTATGCACTCTAGCCATGGTTGATGATGCCCATCAGAAATGCACACCCACTCTCCGAAGAATGCTATTATAAGGCACATGCTCAAACAAGAATTTGCACAGAGCAGGTGTTTGGGTTGCTGAATCCATGGTTCTGGTGTCTAGATACATCAAGGGGAGCCCTGCAGTACAATCCCAGTACTTGTGCTGAATTTTTCATTGTCTGTCCTATCCTTCAAAATATTATCTCTGAGAAAACAGCTTCAACAGGAATGACAAGGGGAAGGGGCACACATCCCCACCACCACTGGCAAGGTCACTACAGCTGCACACATTTGAGGACTCAGAAGGGGAGCCACCAGCCACTGTGGTTGTAGGTAGATGTAGTCATGCACAATATGCCTTTACCCTGGACAAGAGGCAATGGATAGCACAAATGTTGACCAGCAAAGGGGGTACACCTTTCATCCTATGCACTTACATACAGTAAAATTGATGCCAGGCAATGCTCTCAACCTTTACTAACCCATGTAATGGCTGTGTACTGCTAGCATCACACAGAGTTAGCTCAAATTAAAACAGTTGTAACCGCAAGACTATCAAGGAAAGTCTTAAACCTGGACCAAGAAAATAAATGAGTAAGAACACAAATGAATGTCAGGTCCTTGCATACTGGTACTTGCCAATGTACATAAGTAGAAGGTATGTGAGTTTTACAGCACTGACACTGATATGTGACAGAACTGACTTATGTCAATAGATGTCTGCTCTTTATCAACTAATAGGCCCCATGCAGCAAAGATGCCCAGAATACAAGTACCTGTAAGAAAGCAGTACAATTTTCAAAACAGCATCACAAACACATATATACTAAACACTCAGTCAGCTATGCATCCTGTGCATCAGACAAAAGACTTATGTATCACTGAATCCAAAAGATAGAAAAAAGGAGATGGAACAGTTATCCTTTATACAGGCTATTGTTCAGGGGTGCAGGATGGTAAGGCTGACACAAAATGTAGTGAGTGCTTCTGAGTAAGAAAGACAGGCAGGAAGAATTTTAGATAATTATCAAATGGCCAATGAGACAGAAAGAGCAGCAAGCTGCATGAATGACCCATATACCTGTTATATGTATGTGTTTGTGTGTGTGTGTGTGTGTGTGTGTGTGTGTGTGTGTGTGTGTGTGTGTCTGTACAGAGACCATTTAAGAACAGCATGTGAGACACTCCTACTACTATCATCTTCTCACCAGGCACAGATGGTTTCATCAGCTATAAATTGCTGTCTGACATTACGAAAGTCAGACTTGTGCTGTGGTGGTAAATTTAAGTATGGTATTCTCCAGTTTCTTTACCTAGATAGCTAGGTGTTCTAATCTTAAAGCAGTCAACTTGAGTTTGCACTCATTCAAGTAATATTTTTAAAATGATTTTACACTGAGATATGACTTCACATCTATGTCAGACACTCCTTCCAACACCTTCAACTCAGCATACAGTGATGCCCTCATCCTCTATAAAGTGGACCGTGACACTGTTAAAGTCAGACATATATGGTGCTGCTACTCTTACATTATGTGGAATCTGGAGTCTATGCCTACACATGTTTAATTTTCAAATCTGACCTCAGTCAACTGCAGTGTGTGTAATGTCCTGTGGCCCTATAAACATTGCACATCTCAATGTTAATGTCATCCACATGTGCTATGTTGAGGTGTGGATGTATGGTTGCCCTACAAGAGAGTATTACAAACTGTGATGTGAGATAATGTATTGATGGTCGCTGCTCTCATATGATTACATTTTCCTTCCATAACAGCTGTAGTAATATGCCTCTTAAGAACTCTTGACATAGGTTGATATTATGTATATTGTTGGCTTAGTAAGGCATGTGTATTTCAGTGGAGTATTTTACGCATTTCTCATGCAAACTTCACAGTGACACTTTCAGTATGGCACAGGTGTGCATGTGTATACCTAGCATCATTAAATGCTCCTTGGCACACATCAATATAACATCATACCGATTATATGGGCACATACATCTTGTTTCATCAACATGCTGTAATGCTGTTATATATACAAGCATATCACAAGTTGTGATTCAATTGCACCCTTGGTGAATTCATTGTATGTGCAATTGTGTTGCTATTCTAAAGGATTACTAAGGTGGTGTCCACCACCATTTTATGACTGTCAGCATTTCTGTCAGTAACTGTTCTGCATGAGCCACATCCACTTCATTTGTAATGTGTCCATATATGGTATCAGGGTGCTCATACAATTTTCCAGTGAATAACATACAAGCATATAATGTTCAATTGATGTAATTACATGACACAGGTAGGGCTGAATGACTGTGCAAAGAGCACCATTGTGTGGCATGTGATACATGTGATGCATCCTCAAGACTGTATTTGGAGGTGTCAAAAATCATGTTTTTAAATAAGTATGAAATGTTAAAGGAAATACACAGCTAAGTGCAGAGCTGTTTGTGGATGCCACCAGCCATATACAACTGGAGAATGTAGACAATCTGCTAGATGACAATTGGCTCAAACTTCAACCACCTGTCCTCACTGGCCTTCAGCCGAAGAATATATGCAAACGTTACTCAGCATATTTTCTCTGGAGAGCAGCTCATCTGTGTACTCTCTAAGGCTAAAAACACATCATCAGTGGGCCCTGACAGCATCCCAGGTTGCCTTTCCAAGAACTTAAACCATGACCTAGCTGACACACTTGGATCCCTACTTAAAGACAGCCTCCAGATAGCATATATTCAGGCAGAAAGGTGTACAGCAATAGTCAACCATCTGGGCAAAGGGAGAACATCACCTGATCCAGGGAATTATAGAGCCATAAGCCTGACTTGCCTCTGTCTCAAGTGGGCATAAACACCTACCTCAACAAGTGGGTAGACAAATGGATCACAGACAGGACATGTACTGTTGAAGTGTGTGAATTAACCTTCACCAAGAGGAGTCACCAGGGGTGTACCTCAGGTTCTGTACTAGACCCTTTCCTGTTCAGTATTTAATTGTCAGAAATGAAGACAAACTTTATGGATGACTGCAAATTATGGACAATCACTGAATCCAAGAACATAATTGATATATCGAAGAAAATATTAATCGACAAAAATGATTAACAGAGCCATGGAGACAACCTAAATGAACAAAAAAACATAATTGCTATCTTTTGTAAAGGAAATACACAAGCTACTTACAATATAGACAGAACAACTTTATGAGAAGACCCGCTAGAATGTGATCTGGGTACTCAGGAAAATAGTAATTGGAACTTCCACCAGAAAATGCCACAGTGGTGACAAATCCCTTGTATGTAGCACACCTCCTAAGTATGGGCAGGTCATTCACATCAAGGACATTATAATTCCATTGTTCTTGGACCTCATCACACCAACAATTCAGTACAATGTACCCTTTAGCAGATACCTCTCCAAACATCTGCAGCAGCTGGAGCAACCCCTCAGTTACAGCATAAAGAAGATACATGGTATAGCCAACAAGTCCTTTGCAGACAGATTAAAATACTTATCACTGTATTATATCTTCTACAGATTATAAGGGTCAGTCTGAGTCTGGCCTACAGGGCAGTCTTCAATCTGGTGCTGATGGAAATGTTACACATTGTTAACACAATCTGCACTAGGGTCATTTATTTCAAGGATGTCAACTGAGCCTCTAACATAATAAATAATGTTATAGAGATAGATATGTCTCTCAGACAATACCCCTTCTGCTGGAACAAACTTCCCATTCAAAAAAAGCAAAACCCTTGCCTGACCATTTTCATGTGCAACATAGATCAATGGTTGGTTTATCCTAATTGTAGTCCTGTTGTTGCAGCCATGCATTGCATGGATTGAAGCAGTTGGTATTGGATAACATAGCACAACCTCATACCTGTCTGGACATCTTTTACATTACTATTCAAAATTTTGAAACACGTTACATATGGCTAGGCTTTTATAGGATCTTGGGACTTTAGCCTAGTACTCTTGTATGCACCTATAAACCTATGAAGTGCAACTGTACCCTAGGTACAGCTATAGTGTGACTGCACAGTGTCACAGATGTAACAGTACATCACGTCAATATTACTGCTTGATACCTGGCATGAACATTTATGCATTCATGTCAGGATTTCATAGTAGTATAAAAGTTTCCATGACAATGTCAAGGAGGCAATGATCATGTGGAGCATGTCTCGAGTTTGACATGTGCTGATAGAAAGTGTGCGCTATATAGCATTTTGTATGTAAACAATATCACAGTGACAGTGTCCTCACTTATTGAACCTATACTTTGCAGTGCTGTAGTTTATGTGCACATGGGTATACTGATGCATTGCCATTGGTATCACATAGTGCTGTACTATTCATTATAACAGATCACTTCTTAATTCACACATCAGTTGCAGATGCTTCAGACAATATCTGTTGCTATTACATGTGGCAGGTGAATGCAATACACAGCTGTGTGTAGGGAATCTACTGATAATAGTGTGTTATTTTTAAGTGCTGTTATCCATAGGGCTGATACCTATGTCTTCCAGGGATGCTTTATTCAAGTGTATCACTTTTGCCACGGTGAGTTCCCACACATCCTTTTGTTCATACATAAGTATGCTTTGTGATGCATAACTATTTTGAGTTGATTGTACAGACATCCCTTCAAGGTGTTCTGCAAGATGCATATGTGATACATCTTTCTGTGATGCACCCAGTAAATACATAACTCACTGACAAAACTGATGGCATGGGGAACATTCTTGCAAGTGTGGATTGTGGCATATGTGTCCTGCAAACCTCTCAACCCTCATAAAATTCTCCAAAGCTAGTTCCGAAAATAAAATTGCCAAAAATTCCAAAGACAACCACATGACATTCTATAGCTATGTCAAGAATCTAAATGGCAATGCTCAAATCTGCTCTGAGCTACAACAGAATGGCATTAAATATACTGATCCCAAGGATATTGCCAATATCCTGGCAGATTGATTCAATGCCAACTTCACCCCCTCTCACCCCCTAAAAGGTCCTTCTCAATACCAAAAGATTGCCAAATTCCACTAATAACAGATACACAGGTAAAAAATGTACTCCCCAAAGCTAAGAATACAGCATCCATGGGACCAGATGACATCCCAGGCTGTGTACTACATGAACTACAAAATGAACTGGCACCTCACCTAAGTGTCATGTTTAATCATACCTTCACCTCAGGATTCATGCAAACTGAGTGGCGCACAGCTACAGTTATCCCACTCCACAAGGGGGGATCCACCTTGGATCCCTGGAACTACCACCCCATCAGTCTGATGAGCCTGATCTGCAAGGCCATGGAACATAATATCATGGAACTTATAAACAAAGACATTGGCAACCTTCAAACACTGGACCCCACCCAGTTTGGGTTCGTGAAGGGCTGATCCTGTCTCCTCAACCTAATTGACTTCTTCGGATCAGTCTCCATAGCCATGGACATGGGTAAGGTGGTCCACATAGCCTATCTGGACCTCACCAAGGCCTTTGACACCATCTCCACTCTGGAATCCAAGATACACTTACTAAGCTGGGCATTAATACCTACATCACTTGATGGGTTGCCAACTGGCTTACTGACAGAACCCACACTGTAAAAGTGGCTGACTCCAAATCCAGCTCCAGACAAGTGACAAGTGGAGTACCTCAGAGTTCAGTCTTGGGACCACTCTTGTTTGGCATCTACTTCTCTGAAGTACAGGCCAACACTAAGGGACTCTAGCTAACAAAGTTTGCAGATGACCGCAAACTGGGAGCCATTACTGAATACCTAAATGATGTGGATATTCTACAAAAGGGCCTTACAAAAACAGACGCTTGGTGTCAGAGCCATGGGCTCAAGCTCAATGCCAAGAAATGTATAGTTATCTCCATTGGGAAAAAACATGTACCCATGAATTACCACCAATGGCCACTCACAGCGTGGTCCTGATTATGAAAGCGGCCCTTGCCCACAAAATGGGAGTCGGGTCAAAGCCAAGAGACCACCATAAGGCAAAAGCAGCAAAAAGAGGAATCATACAAACAGACACAATAAAGACCCATGGGACCCATGCAGAGGGCAGATCCTGCCTCTTGAACCTCAATAATTTTCTTTTTTTCTCTTGTCACTCTTTTTTGACTTGTCAACTTGTACACAGATTTGACAGCCTAAGTAAGGTGCTACAGCCTAACACAGGGCACCCAGCCTAAGCTCACCTACCAAAATAAACCCACACATCAGAAAGCTCATGTCACAAGATGGGTTGCATACTGGCTCAGATGGGTTGCACACAGGCTCTTCAAGGCCAAACACAGCAGGTAGACACAACAGGTTCATAAGCCAGCCTCCCGGGCTCAGTAGCGGGTGTCCTCACGGTGTCAGTCCTGGGTGACCCTCCCCAGGCCGGTATTTTTTGACAGTGTTTGACAAAATTTGGGGATTGCAAACAACAAAATCACCATATGACAAACTTTGACAGACACTGCAACTCCATCAGACATAGACATACTCCAGAAAGGTCTCACCAGAGCCCAGAACCTAAGCTAAATGCCAAAATAGCCAATGCCATGCCTTTGGGAAAAAAAAAAGGTAAAATGTATTAACACACAGGTGCGTAATCCATTAAAACTAAACACAGTTAGGGTTCCCACCCACAAAGGGACCCAAGTAACCCAGGGACCTGGGGACCCAAGTTGACATTGACTTGGTTAGGAAGACCTTCCAAAGTTGCATGAAGGATCATGCATTACCATCCAGAGAGGGAGAGGTACCCATTCCAGGTACTCTCACTTATCCCTGTACTGATTGATTATCACCCCATTGAATGTACCTTACCCGACACCTGCAGCAGTTGGAAAGACCCCAAAGTTCCTCAACAAAGGATAAAAGGCTCAAGTTCCTCATCAATATGATGAGGGGCTCAGAAAACTCCAGCTCTATTCAGTTACTACAGCTCTCCAGCTCTATGATCCATGCCTGACATACAAAGCCATGTCCCTGAAGACATACAACAAAGTCCAACAACAAAAAATCCAAATCCACCACCCCCACGAAAAAGAGACTTAAACCCCAAGCCGACAGAATAAGAGGATGTGGATAGGGGATGGATAGGATGTGAGATCAGACAGACACTCCCTACACAGACTCCCTACTATGGAACAGAATCGTCCATGCAGCAGAGCCCTCACTGACCTGCTCATCTGCTCTCAGTGGATGATGGTGAGTGGATTTTCGTAGGGGAATCATTTTTTTCTGTATCACTGCTGGACAGAGCACAGCAAACTAATGGGTATAGTCATCTCATCCCTAAGGGGTGGTGACACACACACACCTGGCTAGGCTTTTAAATGCCCTAGGGCAGATAGCCTAGTATGAACCTATGAACCTATGAACCTATAGGTGGCAGTACACTAAACACCGAAAGTGTGATAAGAGACTTAGGGACACAGGTGGACAGTGGTCTCACCTTCGATAACCACATCACCACAATGGTCAAGAAATCCTTCTTTGTGGCACATCTCATCACTAAGGGCATTTCACCCAGAAAAAAGGTGGTCATTGTCCCACTGTACTCATCCCTCATTAGACCCATTATAGAATACAATGCCCCATTTGGCATGTACCTGTCAAGACATCTGCAACAACTGGAAAGGCCACAGAAATACCTCACTAAAAGAATCCCAGGCCTAAAGCAGATGCCCTATGCTGACCATCTAAAAAAAAACTCCAGCTATACTCTGTTGCATATCGTCTACTCAGAGGTGATCTCTGCTTAACATACAAGGCCATGTCAAACTCAGAGTTGTTGGACATGTTACACTTAAAGAGATCCCAATCCCTCAGAGCCACATGCTCCAGGGATCTAAACCTTGTCATCACAATGAACAAAACATGCTGGAGGGATAGGTTCCTTACCCAGAGACATCCCAGACTCTGGAAAACACTGCCCATACATGTCAAGCAGAGTGCCTTTTTGGTCTTTTTCAAAAGGAAGCTTGATGGTTGGATGAGAGATAGGAAATTCACCCCAGGGATCACGTCAGTTGCCCTGCTAGACAGGGGTCCAGGGAAGTAAATGCTGTGGGAAGAAATAACCAGAAAATTGTTATGGCTAGGCTTGTATAAGCCTTAGGCCAATAGCCTAGTACCAACCTTTGAACCTATGAACCTATGAAAAGGCAAGGATTACTCCTAATTAAAATTACTGGTGTAACACTGTCCCACTTAACACTTCCAAAAAGTGGTAATATTTTAGGAAGGTATGCTGGATTCCCCGTATAGGTTACTGACAAATCACATATTTTTGTCAATGTCAGAGATTAATGGTTTTATTATTTTAAAATTGTCAGTGATTGTTGTTGCTTCTGTCTAATGTTGTCCATGGGCCTGTTGCTATGTTTCCCTGATTGACTGAGATCTATGCTGACATTTCAATCATACTCCAGCAACTTGTTTTGCACACCTTCACAATATGCACATATCTATTATATATACTGTCCTTGCTAAATGTCCTCTCCAGTAACCATGTCAGCATGTTTATATCACAGCCAATCATCTCCACTGATATGTAACCTTATCACAACCAATCATCTTCATTAATATGTAACCTTGTGTGACAGTCCCAGTCCCATGATATAATTTTGGGATGATGTGAATAAACTCACACAGGAGGTGTAAACATCAGTATGTACTGTAATATGCACATAAGTGATTACTTTTCCTGCTACTGACTTGTCTTTTGGGTGTATGTACATTAACATGTCCTTCTCTGGTGTACATTACCATGTTTCACATATCCTCTGCTTCCTTCTTCATTCCTACCATTCATGTCTGTGGCCCTTTTCAATATGCAGACTTCCTCATACTAGTGTATCTATACTGCATTATATGTGTATACTGGGCTGAGTGCTATTTTCTACAATGTGTTATTACTGCATTCATTGCATTAATTTTAGCCCTATTAGTCAATGTGGCTGTCCACACAATCTTGCACAACAAGTTTGCCCTTATAAAAACTTGTCTGTATGTCTTATATGCCTTTGTGCTGCTTTACATGATGTTTTGGCAGGCAGCACTGTTGCTGGCCACAAAACACCACTTGTAGCCATGTAAGCAAAATGCACAGCATGTATATGCAATTAGCATAGCTGCTTATCATACAAACATGTAAATTCTGTGTAGTCTTTGTGCTAAGCCTACATGTAGTTTATTGAATCCCCGGGAGTGTATTATAGTACCAAGAAATATTACCTTTAGAAACAGACTCATTATGTCCACTGTACACATTTGAATGAATGAATGAATGAATGAATGAATGATAACCATTGAACAAAAACCCTGGGTGCCACTCATTTGCATTACACAATGATCACCACTGCTACAATAAACAATATATAAGATATTAAAGTTACACAAGAGCAGACAGTGTGCAGACCATGGTGAGATTTTGTGTCTTATAATATAGAAGATTATTTGCTCAAGACACGGGTGTGAGGAAATTCACCTTGAAAGCAGAACAAGGTGACTCTCAAGATGTAACTCTAAACATCTAAGAAGTAGTCATGATCCAAGAAACTCAGTCATGTTTGTTTGCAGTACATGGATCTTCAGCTGTTTCAATATATTATAGTTGCTGAAAAAATAAAGCTTAGGAGCACGTACTATTGCATAACTGAGAATGCCATAAAACACTTTGCATTGTCAAATAGGCAGCGGTCAGAAACCAAGTTCATTGCTGACAAATTAAAAGCTTTACAATCTGTTAAACACTTCAGTCTGTGTCAGACAGTGTGTGTGTGTGTGTGTGTGTGTGTGTGTGTGTGTGTGTGTGTGTGTGTGTGTGTGTGTGTGTGTGTGTGTGTGTGTGCGCGTGTGTGCATGTGTGTGTCTGTGCGTGCATGTGTGTGTGTGTGTGTGTGTGTGTGTGTGTGTGTGTGTGTGTGTGTGTGTGTGTGTGTGTGTGTGTGTGTGTGTGTGTATGTATGTATGTATGTAACAAGCATTTTTTTAGCTTTTGAAGCTGTTTGCTCTGTTCTGAGGTGGATATTTTTTACGTTCTAACATGAGAACAGATCATAACAGCCACAAAATATGCATAATAAAGCTTGCTATGCACCTCTTTGACATCAATGAGATGTATAACATTTCAGAGTGTAATCAGTGTGCACCTTGTAGTACAATGCAGAATTAAAAACAGGAGTGTCTAAACATAAACATCTTAACAGTCACTGCTATCCATTTACCTTTCAGGATGTCCAGTTGGCTTACATGAGATTCACGAGATCCATGCCAAAAGATAGGCAGTGCAGAAGCCTAGAATCTTACCCAGTATGATGTTGTAGCTGAACTGACCAGTTGTGGTCATTTGATTTTTTTTTTACTGTAAAATGTAATTAATTAATTATGATAACCTACCCTCTGAGTCAAGCTTCATGATTTTCATGTTGTCCTCCCTGTTCCCTGATGTAGCAACAACAGCATGTCTGGTGAAATTATGCTAAGCTGCAGCCCAGCAGTACATGCCAAACTGCCTACATAATTATTTCTAGCAGCTGCCAGTATTTCAAGTTACCCTGCAGAGTACGGACTAATGGGAGGGTGGCCTAATGGTTAAGGTGTTTGCCGTACAAACACAAGGTACAGAGTTTGAGTCTCACAAGGGATAATTGGCTAGGCTTAAAATGGCTCGCAAGGGCAGTTAGCCTAGTACCAAGTACTAACTAACCTATGATGCTGCATTGGTAAAAGGAGCAGAGGTTTGCCATGTATTGCACCATAAAAGTTACACGACTCAAAAGAAGTAGTTATTTTCAGATTTACCTATATATAAATATAAGTGTGTGTGTATGTATATATATATATATATATATATATATAGGGTTTCACTTCATAATCTTGAATTATTGAAATAGTAAATCGAGACTATAAAGTCAAACCATTCACAAAACCGAAACCCACAATCCCGAATCACACAATCATATACATACATACACCATACACCACATAACACACACACCATTCCACCCACAGCACACAACCCTACACAACAAGCCCCCCTGCACCCCCTTGTGAGGAGCTGTGCCTCACACCCCCCTACTTATATATACCAACTCCGAGGTTGCAACTTAAAACAGGAAGGCAAATTAAAGTCCAAGAACGCGCTTACAAGAAATAAACTATATTAAAGGGTTATTTGGCTTCCTTTGCTTTGCCAGAGTTCTTGGACTTTAATTTGCCTTCCTGTTTTTAGTTCCAGTTTGTTCGTGTGTTGTATTTTTCCAGTTCATGATGTCTGGGGCAAATGCTGGTTCTGAACATGGCAACGGACGTAATGGAAATGAAAGCCAGCCCTTATTTTCACAAGTTGAGGACGGTTTTTCCGTTCCTGAAGGACAGCAGCAAGCAGATTCGAATTTTGGCGGGCCAAGTTCCAATTTGACCCCTGCGACTAGTTCGATGTCGCAAAATGATTTAACCATACTTATCAACTTACTTATGGTTAAATTGGACAGGCTATCTCAAAGGATACTTGGTGTAAACGACCGTAATGTTGACAGTACATCACATGCATTAACGTCACCCACAGCCAGTAATGCACGTATAGCTCCTTCAACAGGAAGAGGGATTACGGTGATGCCTGAGACAAACGGGGTACGGACTACCGAACCTAATCAACTAAATCAACAGCTAAGTGTTACATTCGGTGCAAATGGTGCATCGGAAGGCAGTAACAGTTCTACAACACCAACAACTTCAAATATATCTACGTTGCCGAAAGTTTCTTCATTCCTGGCTAAAACAGACTTTTTTTCTAGTGACTCCGGTCCCAGTGTACACTCGCAAGAGGAAAGGGTGAGTTCATTTCTGGAAGAGCTGAACTCCTTTGATTCTAAACTTTTCCGTTGTAGGAAGCTACAATTAGAGATTTCTTATCTCCGTGAGTGCATTGACAAACGTATTGTTCCAAAGGGTTTGCGCCAATGGCGGTACCCGGCTGGTATTATTAGGAACTCAGAATTTCACATTGAACTGCTTAAAATGTTTGATAAACAGGGCATGGAATTTATGGACTGTTTAATCAAATTTTATTTGAGTGAGGTTAATGCATTACAAGATGACCTGATGAAACTTGAATCATCACTACAAAGTCATGTAGATTTTTGTAGGTATAAGTATGATTTTGAACGGGTTCTTTCTAGCATTGAGGTCTCTATCAATAAAATGGTTAATAACAAGAAATGAAAAATAGATAGGGACATTTTTGAATATGAAAATAGCAAGGCTTATCCCCCACCCCCACTTGGACAAGTTGCTGCTTGGAGGCAACAACCATCAGGGGATAATTTAAATTCCAATTTAGATGCTACTGCATCAGGGGATGTTAGAGAAGCACAACCAGTGCGTAGAAGTGAACGCATTAGGTCTAACAGATTAAATAGTAACTCACATGAAAGAAATAACATTAATGAGGTACAAGGTACTAATGAAGCTGAGAACATAGTTGAAACAAACCAGGGTTTTCAGAGGGGCACCAGTTCGAGGGATGTCACATCGAACAACAACTATCGGGGGTGGAATCAAAGGAAGAAGAGGGGCAATCAGCGCAGACGCTAGTTTCTAGTCAATTTGAGTACAGCAATGATAGTAACATGTTACTACCCTCGGAGAAACCCACTATAATGTTTAATGAAACTGGGGATTTTAAAATTTATAATTATACTTCTCTGATATTGGATGATAGTGTAATTATTTGTTTTGCTAAAGGATTGTCGTTTGTACCTGACAGAAAATTTAATCTTGTTAACACTATAGTTGATTTAAAGTTATATGTCAGGAAACTCAATCTTACATCTTTACTGGGGAATACCCCTTCCCTACTTAGTACTTATAGGGTTTCTAGCGTCTTTAATCCCCCTCTTAACAGCACACTTATTTGTTTTGAGAAGATGTGTGAGCTGGATCTCAGAGCATTGGCTAATAAACAATACTTTCCACTTGAAAAGAAAAAAAATGGAGGAATCGGAATATTACTGATGATGAACTGGCATTTATTCATCTACTCAGACAATGCCAGATTAGAGTCATGGCACCTGACAAAGGTGGAGGGCTTGTTTTCATGGATAATTTTGAGTATGAGAATAAAATGCTTGAATATCTTGATACAGGCCCTTATACAGCTGTTAGTTTAAATGAAGTTAATATTGCCAACAAGAAGATTAAAGAAACACTGGATGATTTGTTTCTTGAACGAGTAATTGATTCTGATTTGCTCCAGTATCTTACTATGACAGCCCCGAGGGTCCCTGCCCTTTTTGGGACTCCTAAAATCCACAAGAACGTGGCAGACCCTCCCTTCAGACCAATTGTTGATGGTAGAGGGTCTGTTACGTATGCTTGTGCTAAAGTGGTAGACAATATTCTTAAACCTTTATTGAAACAAGAAGAACAAATATGCAGGGACTCTTGGAGCTTTCTTGAGAACATAAGCCATATAGCCTTTGATCCAGCCCAGACATTCTTAGTAGTGGATATTAAAGACCTGTATACGGTCATTCCACATAGTGTAGGTGTGCAATGGACAATTGACTTTATGTTACGTAAAGGGGCTTCGCACGAACAGATGTGCCTAGTTGAGACACTACTGGATATTGTTCTTTGCAATAATTTTTTTAATTTTTAAGAACAACTATTTTCTTCAAACCTCTGGAATTGCCATGGGTTCACCCTGTGGCTGCACTTTTGCAAATAGTGTTCTAGCACATTGGGAACACGAATTCCTGTTTCAAAACCAATTTTTTCAGAGAAATGTCACTTGGTACACTAGGTACCAAGATGACATGTTCTTTTTGTGGGAAGGGTCTGCAGAAATTATTCCAATCTTTATTGATAACATGTCAAATATGACAGATTTTTTGGAATTTACTCATGTTACTAATTCAGATGAAATTTCATTTCTTGATGTGAAAATAATTAAAGATTATGATTCACAACAGTTCAAGTCAATCATTTTTAGAAAACCCACATTTTCTAACAACTACCTACACTTCCAGAGTTCCCACCCTAGACATCAAAAACAAAGTGTAGTTAAGGGACAATTTGTTCGAGCGGCCTGCATGGTGTCGAATTTATCAGATTTTGTATCTGAATGTGAAAACATTCAATCCATGTTTATTGCGAGAGGATACCCTTTAGATTTTGTAGAAGATTTAAAAGAGGAGGTATATACTAAAAGGGTGTCAGGCCATTTTGAACCATTACTTAGAGGTGGGAACATGGGTATCAAGATTCATAACAAAGATGGTATGATGAACAACACTAACTTTTTGTTTACTTTTAGTATGGATGCCCAGATCATTAATAACATCGTGTTTAAGAATTGGAAAATCATTACAGAGGACAATGTATTGTTAAAATTATTGGGGGACAAACCTACCATTACTTATAGGCGAGGACAAAATTTGAAACAATTATTAGAAATGACTAACATCAAAACTAACAATCATGCCAATAAAATGGGTATGAAAAGGTGTGGCATGTGTCATTATTGTAAGCATATTTTGGTCGCTTCTATTATTTCCATGGCTGGTAGAAGTTTTGATATACGGGGTTCCTTTAGTTGTAATTCTAAGGGTGTGGTCTATGCGGCACTATGTAAGAAATGTCCAGCATTTTACATAGGTAAGACCGATAGACCACTGAAGAAAAGGATATATGAACATCTATATGCCATTCAAAAGAATGACTTGAACAATGCATTAACCAAACATGTTCATGGTAATGTGGATCATGATTTTGCTTTTGTAGTTTTGCAACAGGTGCAGCCACAGGTGAGAGGGGGTCCATGGCAATTAAAGCTTGAGCTACAGGAGGTTTTTTGGCAGATTCGTACTGCTGTATATTTTGCCCCTGGTTTGAATGAGATAGTGTCTATTAAGTGTTTTTTGAAACTATTTGCATTAAATAGATGAAATCACTTAATTCCTTTGTCATTTCTAGTCAAGATTTGGGATGCTAGAAGTGACATGTCTTTTATTTTCAAGTACTTTGAGAAATATAGATAAACAAATATGCATCTATAAAAATATATATACATATATAACAAAAATGTACACACATGAAAAAAGTATGTTTTAGGAAATATATAATTTATTTAAAAATTTTAAGAGCTGTCCACTTGTTGGGTTAAATAATTTATAATATTATTTATAATATTATGTATAATTTATAACATTATGTATATTTTACTGTATTTATTGCAGTTTATTGAATTTATTGTACACAATTTTATTTTTAAAAGTTGTATATTTTAATGTTATTAAGTTTGTTTAACATAGATCAGTCTGCCTACTATATGTATTATTCTGCTTGCTTGCTGGGACTAACATTAGTGTGATGTGTGATTTGTATTAAGAAAACTTTTGGTTTTTTTTAAAAATGGTATTAGCCTTTTAAGTTTTTCATGAATAATTATGAGGTCACAACCATTTAAGTATTTAATAAGCACTTTAATGTTTTATGGTTGTTACAATTTTTGTCTGAGGAAGGTGGGGAAGATTTTCCTTACCGAAAGCGCTTACAAGAAATAAACTATATTAAAGGGTTATTTGGCTTCCTTTGCTTTGCCAGAGTTCTTGGACTTTAATTTGCCTTCCTGTTTTTAGTTCCAGTTTGTTCGTGTGTTGTATAACTCCGAGGTTGCACATAACATAAAAAAAAAACTTCACACCACGCCATCCTCCACTCTCTCACCCACAAATACACATCACACGTACACAAACACCAACAAATCCAACACTCACACTCACACTTACACCTCCCTACCCTTACCCACACATACAATGCACAAAAACACACACAAGTACTCACTCACCTGCAATTTCAGGCACCATAACACTACACGCGATGCACTGGAAATGCATAAGCACGGATTTGAGATATTCGAATTCGCTCTTATGCACTTTCAGCATTCTGGTTTAAGGCTTCATGGTCTCGAATTACTGAAATTCAAGATTTCAGTAATTCGAGATTCCGAAGTGTAACTATATAGATATAGATATAGATATAGATATAGATATAGATATAGATATATCTATAGGTTCACCTTCATTTTGCCAGAATGGCATATGCTCGAGTAATTGCGTGCTCGATGTACTTCTGTGAAATATCAGAATGCTGAAGTGTGGTATACCCAACATAAACACTGAAACTCGAAACTCCCTACTCCTCTGGACCTAGAAATAAACATTAACATGGGTCCAGAAGGGGGTGAAATTGGTGAATCTGGAATGTCGGCGTTTGGCATTCCTGTCATTCGGGATGTAGGACGTTGCACTGTTGGACTCTAGCGCATGCCATTCTGGCAAATGAAGGTAAATCATATATATATAAATATATATATATATATATATATATATATAAATATATATATATATATATATATATATATATATATATATATATATATATATATATACACACACACACACACACACACACACACACACACACACACACACACACGGATTCACTTTATAATTTTGAAATACTGAAATATCGAATTTCAGCATCTCGGGACTATAAAGCCGAAAACTCAAACTCGAAAACCAAAACCGTGAAAGTCAAAACCGTGAATGTCAACAAAACACTATGCCACACATACAAACACAATACATCTACCTCCCGACACTATAACAAAACAAAACAACACACACGGACACAACAAAACAAACACACACACACACACACACACACACACACACACACACACACACACACACACACACCCTTCCTATAAGAAGGGGGACAAGCCCCCCTGCACTCCCACACTCCCGCTACTTATATATATATATATATATATATATATATATATATATATATATATATACTAAATCTGAGGTCTCACTAAACACCAAAAGACAGAAAAGCCATCACTACACATTCTACACCCCCCTTGCCCCCCCTTGCACAAACACACATCACATACATACAAACACCACCACTCTCACCACTGACACACTCACACTCTTACCTACCTACCCTAACCACACCTAAAACTCCACAACACACTCACAAACACACAACCCCCCCCCAAAAAAAACCCTTAAAAAACATAACACTTACCTAACATGCCATCACTACTGCAGGTTCGACATTTCTGGGTTCGATATTCTGCAGTTTTGCGCAACTGCAGATTTGACAATTTGGTCTCGAGATACAGAAATTCGACATTTCAGTATTTCAAGATTCCAAAGTGTTTACACACACACACACACACACACACACACACACACACACACACACACACATGAATACACACAAATAATATTCCCATTTGATACTTGTTTTCAAAACACTGGTCCATGTGCTGTTGCCTGCACAAAAAATGATTCTGGTTTCCTTAAGTTTCTTAAGTTTCATTTTTTTTTTATCCCTGAAGTCTTTGTACTGTTCCATGAAGCTGTGATGATGTCATGCAAGCAAAGATGAAGGGTACGTCCTCCTCCTCTTTTTTTTTTTTTTTTTTGATACTTTAAATGTCATTCCTAAGTTGTTTATCCCATTAGACCAACTAGGCATGGCAGAAAATAACTACCCTAAAGTCAAGCCTCTGTAAATGTTACCTGCTGAACAGGTTATTATGGATTCTTTCTTATGTGGCATTTTCAACTCATCCAATGCTTTCCTCTGTAAAATGTAAAAATAATTGCATGTAGTGGGGGAATCAGCTTTCTTAAAACAGAAAACCACTTAAATGACACATTTTCTGCTGCTGTCAGCCTGTTTTGCTTGATAGAGTTTAAAGCTGTACCTGCCATATTAAATGTGTCAATGTATAAAACATTTAAAATATGTCAGTGGAAACAAAAACAGCTTAAAAAAAACCTCTTCTGCATCATTTTTTCTTTTGTCATAAATCAGAATTATTTTAAACAATAGACAGATATGTGGTATGCAATAAGATACTGTTTTACTTACATGCATAGTTCCTTCCTATAGATACAACAGAAAAATCAGTAGGGTGCATCTGAAGCAATGGGCATCTACTGTTAATGCAGGGACTTACACTGAGAACTTGGAAGTGGAGCTACCTTCTAGACTGCTTTGCAATCCTTATGTGCTGGTAAGCATTGTGAAGATCTACCAAACACATTCAGTCTCCTGGCTACAGACAGACATAGAAATCCTATTCAAAACAACCTGAAAAAATGTCTAAGAATATTTACAAGTATCCCTTTCCAGTGCATCATAAGAGGTTTTTAAACTACTACTGCAAAATGAAATGGGGTCAACACACTACGTCAAAAATTCACAGTGTCACACAAATCCTTAATAATGCAAATGAGTCAAAAAGCCCAACTTTATATATGAAGATTTGTTTAATTGTTGTATTAGTTTTTCATTCTTTTCTAAGTGAAATGGGAAAAGGCTCAGCAGCGTGGTGGATCATTGTTTAGATGTGTGCTTCACAACTCCAGGGTCCAGGGTTCAGTCATGACTGCCTGTTACTCTGTGAGTGGAGTTTACATATTATTCTTATGTCTGCAAATTTTTATTTCAACAGTCTGCTTTCCTCCCATGTCCCCGAAGCATACCGGTTTATAGGCTAAAATAAATAGTTCAAGTGCAATGTATTTCATCTTATGCCTACAGCCAAGACTGTGGCTAAAACAGCCTACTGAGCAGTGCACTTACCTAGTTAATAAATGGTAAATATTTAAATAATGTGGATTGTGCTTTAAATAAAAAAAAGTTCTTATTATCTCTAGAGTATATAGCGCCAAGTAAGGCTGAGAACAAAAAAGCAAGCATCCTCAGGTAGATGCATGTTGATGGTGGAACTTAGTGATAAGTTTCAGCAGAGAGTGGGTAATTAATATTTGTATCATACTAAAGAAATATCGTGATTTCCCACACCATGATGGGAAATATGTGCTAACCACGTCCTGACACAATTTATTGCTATTATACACTGCTGTAATTTTAAAAATAATGTTTTCCTTTTAAAATAAAAATAAAATAAAATCCTTGCCCTTTTGGTTTGTGACTCAGCAGTGGTAGTTATAAGATGCATTATACGTGTGCAATACCCTTGTATGTGCTACATGCTTGCAGTACATAAATTAACTACAGTTACTGCTAAAGTTAATACAACACTGAGCAAGAATTAGTAAGGGGCATTCTTAATGTACAAGATACTGAGGGCTTATAAGGCCAAATAAAGTATATGATATAATGGGTTAAATACATGTATTTGCATACAAAGTTGTCATAAAATTAAATTAAATTATGCATCATTTGTGCTGCTTTGTGGCAAAATTTAGTAAGAATGCATTTACATTTTGAAGTACTTGCATCAGTCTGCAATTTGTTAAGACTATTAATTTCACTAGAACAAGATTTCAGGTACTTCCTTACATCTGGAGCACAACTTTGATTCAAGGATTCAGTCCAACACAAACTGTGCATGTAGTTCCTCTTCCATATCTTCCACATTAGCACCCATACTAAAAGACTATAATGTACAAGTTGCTCAGATAAAGAAAATATCAAAGTTGCCTGGTTCAATAAAGTACTTACCAAGAAAAATGAGAATTTTGGGAGTTTTAGCTGAACATGATTCCAGCTGCACTGACAGTGTTGCCAAATTTTTATAGAAAAGTACAACCATCATTGTGAATCAGTTAAGTTAAGAATAAACTTGAACTGTATTTTGTTAATTCTGCTTAATGGAATCAGGGTGAGAATTCTTCAAACGCAAGGCAATTACTGGACATGGACACGGAGAATACATGAAATATTTTGAATAGGGCTTATGGTCACAGCTAGACAACTTCATCACATGTTGGTGACATTTGAGACATTTACACCAAATTACCAAATAATCCCTTAATCCTACAGGCCTGTCAAAATTAGCAAAATGGGTGGGGGGACTCCTTTTTAAAATACATCCTTAGGGTAGAAATGTTGAAACATTTGGTCATCTGAAAAAATTAAAGATTTTGATGTTTTTGTCACAAGCTTTCAGGATTTTCTTTATTCAGTGTCCCAGACCATTGCAGACTTTCAAGACTTCACCTGTGTGAGAGAGTATGACCTGAAGAAGGAGGATGTCAGCCATAGTGCCATCCTGAGGAAGTAACTACTGACACAAAAAGGTAAAATGATGAACACCTTGTAGATGATGAGTTACAAAGAGAAACAAGAGTGATAAAACTGGATTGACAAGAACAACTTCTCATTCTTCAATGCAGAATATCACAAAGGCAAAAATGACTTTTCCAAAAGTGACAAAAACACTGGGGGAATACAATGTTATGGATCACCCATCTATCCAACATGCCTTGCAGAACATAAAATTATATAATATGCCTTTTCTTTGTCCACCATGGTTTGCTGGACATAGAATATCATGATATGTCTTTTGGTTATTAAATAGGGTATAGTAAAATGGTACAAGTGATGTTCAGGTAACACACAAGCACATCAGTATTACTGTTTCTTTTATGTATGTACTAGATGACCTGAAGCACATATTGGTACTTAGAGTGAGCAGAGTACAGTGTGAGGAAATGCACATGCAAGCTAAATGTAATATATTATTATTACAATTCATAGACCAAGCAATAATATTAAATATGTTACTGATGAATACCTGAAAAGTATGTTATTATGTCTCATGCATAATTATGTGAATGATGTCCCACAAATTGTTGATGGAAAAGACTGGAAGTGGTGACCAGCCCATAAAAAAGTCCATTATGGTTGATTGTGTTAAATGGCCAAATGGAAATTAGAATAATTTTGTTGCTCCTGTACATATGGGAACTATGTCCATCCAAAAAAAAATACATGTGTGCATTTCCAGTGGTTCCAGGCTAACTATTTGTAGAGTACATGGTTTCCAGTTTAAAGAATACCTAGAAGAAATGATAGAACTGTATGCTGATTGAGTTAATCTATATTGCAAATGGGCATACAACTGACTACCAATGGGGATACTTTCATGATTAGGTTGAGCTGTAAGAATGTATGTTTTACATCTGTTTGCAGTGATTGCTAACAATGAAAATGAGATTGGACAGATACGGTTTAGTTTAGCTTGCTGAACTGACAAAACTGAAACTGCAAAATATCTAAGTGGCATGTAAGCAAATTCTTTCCCTGGGAAAGAATTCTCTTGGCTGCTTTGGTACTTTGCCATTTTCGGCACTGTATTGTGGTCTTGGAGTTGGTATATTTAAGTAGGGGGGTGTGGGGGACACAGCCCCCACGTCGAGGGGTGTGGGTGGTGAAGCCCCCCACTTAATCTCATGTTTCAATGTGCTTTTTTGGGGGGGGGGATCGCTGTTCTGACAGTTTGGTTTTGTAAGCATTCGCTTATATGGGGTTGATTAATCACCTAAGCGTTCAGTGATCTAATATAGACGCTATATATATATATATATATAGAGAGAGAGAGAGAGTGAGAGAGTGAGAGATATGGCTCTCAAAAAGAAGTTAATATCAATAACAGTTATAGAGCTGAATAATTTGTAAGCATTATCTACCATTTCCATTTGTAAATGTAACCCACATACATTAGAATAAACTAGTAATTTCAACAATGAAATATATGAATACATAAACTATTCATTTCAACAATGAAATTAATAGCGATTCCACATGTTAAGAAATGCACATGCGTTATAAATGGTGCTACATTGACAATCGGTCTATTTCATTTATGAGCAAAACCATATGTGGTCTATTGGAAATGACTAGGATGACTTGCTGAGTACTGTAGCTAGGCTTCCTCAAATAGCATTAAATGGAAAAGACACTTGGTAACTTCTTTATCAGATGATAGTGATACAGCAATAGCGTTGTCTGTGTGCTAGGTGAAGGGTGCTGAGTATGGAGTAAAGGACTATTTAAGGAATTGTAGTGGCAGAACAGAAGCATAATGTTGTACATGTTTTTTTTATTTGTACATAGATTTTGTTGTACATGATTTAGTATAAAATGTGGTATATTCACATCACTGGTTAAAGTCTTGAGTTACAATTAGAGAAAGCATTCATGACAAGGCAAAAATACTGGTGATCATGTACTATGTTCAATCCATGGCTACTTCTAGCAGAACATCTTGGAAAGATATTCGTATGACAGTCATAGGATGGGATTGCTCCCATGGAATTTTAATGGACAATCCAACCAGTTAGGAAAATAGAATATTAACACATTTCAATCACTCGTACTATTGAACTATAGCATTACAAAAAATGCATCTTGCAAAACTTAA